>NC_069129.1:72174891-72405593 GCF_026914265.1 Mya arenaria | reverse complement strand
CACTTTAGACTACATTGTATAGTACGTCCACTTGTCACTGTTAGACTACATTGTATAGTACTCCACTTGTCACCGTTAGACTACATTGTATAGTACGTGACTTGTCACTGGTAGACTACATTGTATAGTACGTCCACTTGTCACTGGTAGACTACATTGTATAGTACGTCCACTTGTCACTGGTTAGACTACATTGTATAGTACGTCCACTTGTCACTGGTAGACTACATTGTATAGTACGTCCACTTGTCACTGTTGACTACATTGTATAGTACGTCCACTTGTCACTGGTAGACTACATTGTATAGTACGTCCACTTGTCACTGTTAGACTACATTGTATAGTACGTCACTTGTCACTGTTAGACTACATTGTATAGTACGTCCACTTGTCACGTTAGACTACATTGTTAGTACGTCCACTTGTCACTGTTAGACTACATTGTATAGTACGTCCACTTGTCACTGTTAGACTACATTGTATAGTACGTCCACTTGTCACCGTTAGACTACATTGTATAGTACGTCCACTTGTCACCGGTAGACTACATTGTATAGTACGTCCACTTGTCACTGGTAGACTACATTGTATAGTACGTCCACTTGTCACTGGTTGACTACATTGTATAGTACATCCACTTGTCACTGTTAGACTACATTGTATAGTACGTCCACTTGTCACTGTTAGACTACATTGTATAGTACGTCCACTTGTCACTGTTAGACTACATTGTATAGTACGTCCACTTGTCACTGTTAGACTACATTGTTTAGTACGTCCACTTGTCACTGTTAGACTACATTGTATAGTACGTCCACTTGTCACTGTTAGACTACATTGTATAGTACGTCCACTTGTCACTGTTAGACTACATTGTATAGTACGTCCACTTGTCACCGTTAGACTACATTGTATAGTACGTCCACTTGTCACGTTAGACTACATTGTATAGTACGTCCACTTGTCACTGGTTGACTACATTGTATAGTACGTCCACTTGTCACCGTTAGACTACATTGTATAGTACATCCACTTGTCACCGTTAGACTACATTGTATAGTACGTCCACTTGTCACCGTTAGACTACATTCTATAGTACATTGTATAGTACGTCCACTTGTCACCGTTAGACTACATTGTATAGTACGTCCACTTGTCACCGTTAGACTTCATTGTATAGTACGTCCACTTTTCACCGTTATACTACATTGTATAGTACGTCCACTTGTCACCGTTAGACTACATTGTATAGTACGTCCACTTGTCACCGTTAGACTACATTGTATAGTACGTCCCACTTGTCAACGTTAGACTACATTTATAGTACGTCCACTTGTCACCATTAGACTACATTTTATAGTACGTCCACTTGTCACCGTTAGACTACATTGTATAGTACGTCCAAATGTCACCGTTAGACTACATTGTTTAGTACGTCCACTTGTCACCGTTAGACTACATTGTATAGTACGTCCACTTGTCACCGTTAGACTACATTGTATATTACGTCCACATGTCACTGTTAGACTACATTCTATAGTACGTCCACTTGTCACGTTAGACTTAATTGTATAGTAAGTCCACTTGTCACCGTTAGACTACATTCTATAGTACGTCCACTTGTCACCGTTAGTCTACATTGATAGTACGTCCACTTGTCACCGTTAGACTACATTGTATAGTACATCCACTTGTCACTGTTAGACTACATTGTATAGTACGTCACTTCTCACCGTTAGACTACATTGTATAGTACGTCCACATGTCACTGTTAGACTACATTGTTATAGTACGTCCACTTGTCACTGTTAGACTACATTGTATAGTAAGTCACTTGTCACCGTTAGACTACATTGTATAGTACGCCATTTGTCACCGTTAGACTACATTGTATAGTACGTCCACTTGTCACCGTTAGACTACATTGTATAGTACGTCCACTTGTCACTGTTAGACTACATTGTATAGTACGTCCACTTGTCACCGTTAGACTACATTGTATTAGTACGTCCACTTTCACCGTTAGACTACATTGTATAGTACGTCCACTTGTCACCGTTAGACTACATTGTATAGTACGTCCACTTGTCACCGTTAGACTACATTGTATAGTACGTCCACTTGTCACCGTTAGACTACATTGTATGTCCCACTTGTCACTGTTAGACTACATTGCTATAGTACGTCCACTTGTCACCGTTAGACTACATTGTATAGTACGTCCACTTGTCACCGTTAGACTACATTCTATAGTACGTCCACTTGTCACGTTAGACTACATTCTATAGTACGTCCACTTGTCACCGTTAGATACATTGTATAGTACGTCACTTGTCACCGTTAGACTACATTGTATAGTACGTCCCCTTGTCACCGTTAGACTACATTCTATAGTACGTCCACTTGTCACCGTTGACTACATTGTATAGTACGTCCACCTTGTCATGTTAGACTACATTGTATAGTACGTCCACTTGTCACCGTTAGACTACATTGTCTATTACGTCCACTTGTCACCGTTAGACTACATTGTATAGTACGTCCACTTGTCACTGTAGACTACATTGTTTAGTACGTCCACTTGTCACGTGGTAGACTACATTGTATAGTACGTGACCTTGTCCACTGGTAGACACTACATTGTATAGTACGTCCACTTGTCACTGTTAGACTACATTGTATAGTACGTCCACTTGTCACTGTAGACTACATTGTATAGTACGTCCACTTGTCACTGGTTGACTACATTGTATAGTACGTCCACTTGTCACTGGTAGACTACATTGTATAGTACGTCCACTTGTCACTGTTAGACTACATTGTATAGTACGTCCACTTGTCACTGTAGACTACATTGTATAGTAACGTCCACTTGTCACTGTTAGACTACATGTTTAGTACGTCCACTGTCACTGTTAGACTACATTGTATAGTACGTCCACTTGTCACTGTTAGACTACATTGTATAGTACGTCCACTTGTCACGTTACTACATTGTATAGTACGTCCACTTGTCACCGTTAGACTACATTGTATAGTACGTCCACTTGTCACGTTAGACTACATGTATAGTACGTCCACTTGTCACTGTTGACTACATTGTATAGTACATCCACTTGTCACCGTTAGACTACATTGTATAGTACGTCCACTTGTCACTGTTAGACTACTTGTATAGTACGTCCACTGTCACTGTTAGACTACATTGTATATACGTCCACTTGTCACTGTTAGACTACATTGTTTAGTACGTCCACTTGTCACTGTTAGACTACATTGTATAGTACGTCCACTTGTCACTGTTAGACTACATTGTATATACGTCCCTTGTCACTGTTAGACTACATTGTATACTACGTCCACTTGTCACCGTTAGACTACATTGTTATAGTACGTCCACTTGTCACTGTTAGACTAACATTGTATAGTACGTCCACTTGTCACGTGACTAATACATTGTATAGTACGTCCACTTGTCACCGTTAGACTACATTGTATAGTACATCCACTTGTCACCGTTAGACTACATTGTATAGTACGTCCACATTGTCACTGTTAGACTACATCTATAGTACTATAGTACGTCCACTTGTCACCGTTAGACTACATTGTATAGTACGTCCACTTGTCACCGTTAGACTTCATTGTATAGTACGTCCACTTGGTCACCGTTATACTACATTGTATAGTACGTCCACTTGTCACCGTTAGACTACATTGTATAGTACGTCCACTTGTCACCGTTAGACTACATGTATAGTACGTCCACTTGTCACTGTTAGACTACATTCTATAGTACGTCCACTTGTCACCATTAGACTACATTTTATAGTACGTCACTTGTCACTGTTAGACTACATTGTATAGTACGTCACTTCACCGTTAGACTACATTGTTTAGTACGTCCACTTGTCACCGTTAGACTACATTATAGTACGTCCACTTGTCACCGTTAGACTACATTGTATAGTACGTCCACTTGTCACTGTTAGACTACATTCTATAGTACGTCCACTTGTCACCGTTAGACTACATTGTATAGTACGTCCACTTGTCACCGTTAGACTACATTCTATAGTACGTCCACTGTCACCGTTAGACTACATTCATAGTACGTCCATTGTCACCGTTAGACTACATTGTATAGTACATCCACTTGTCACTGTTAGACTACATTGTATAGTACGTCCACTTGTCACCGTTAGACTACATTGTATAGTACGTCCACTGTCACCGTTAGACTACATTGTATAGTACGTCCACTTGTCACTGTTAGACTACATTTATATACGTCCACTTGTCACCGGTTAACTCATTGTATAGTACGTCCATTGTCACTTTAGACTACATTGTATAGTACGTCCACTTGTCACCGTTAGACTACATTGTATAGTACGTCCACTTGTCACTGTTAACTACATTGTATAGTACGTCCACTTGTCACGTTAGACTACATTGTATAGTACGTCCACTTGTCACTGTTAGACTACATTGTATAGTACGTCCACTTGTCACCGTTAGACTACATTGTTAGTACGTCCACTTGTCACCGTTAGACTACATTGTATAGTACGTCCACTGTCACCGTTAGACTACATTGTACGTCCACTTGTCACGTTAGATTACATTCTATAGTAACGTCACTTGTCACCGTTAGACTACATGTATAGTACGTCCACTTGTCACTGTTAGACTACATTGTATAGTACGTCCACTTGTCACGTTAGACTACAATTTATAGTAAGTCCACTTGTCACTGTTAGACTACATTGTATAGTACGTCCACTTGTCACTGTTAGACTACATTGTATAGTACTCCACTTGTCACCGTTAGACTACATTGTATAGTACGTCCACTTGTCACCGTTAGACTACATTGTCTAGTACGTCCACTTGTCACTGTTAGACTACATTGTATAGTACGTCCACTGTCACCGTTAGACTACATTGTATAGTACGTCCACTTGTCACTGTTAGACTACATTGTATAGTACGTCCACTTGTCACTGTTAGACTACATTGTATAGTACGTCCACTTGTCACTGTTAGACTACATTGTATAGTACGTCCACTTGTCACGTTAGACTACATTGTATAGTACGTCCACTTGTCACTGTTAGACTACATGTATAGTACGTCCACTTGTCACTTTAGACTACATTGTATAGTACGTCCACTTGTCACCATTAGACTACATTGTATAGTACGTCCACTTGTCACTGTTAGACTACATTGTATAGTACGTCACTTGTCACTGTTAGACTACATTGTATAGTACGTCCACTTGTCACTGTTAGACTACATTGTATAGTACGTCCACTTGTCACTGTTAGACTACATTGTATAGTACGTCCACTTGTCACTGTTAGACTACATTGTATTTACGTCCACTGTCACTGTTAGACTACATTTAAGTACGTCCACTTGTCACTGTTAGACTACATTGTATAGTACGTCCACTTGTCACCGTTAGACTACATTGTATAGTACGTCCACTTGTCACCGTTAGACTACATTGTATAGTACGTCCACTTGTCACCGTTAGACTACATTGTATAGTACGTCCACTTGTCACCGTTAGACTACATTGTATAGTACGTCCACTTGTCACCGTTAGACTACATTGTATAGTACGTCCACTGTCACCGTTAGACTACATTGTATAGTACGTCCACTTGTCACTGTTAGACTACTTGTATAGTACGTCACTTGTCACCGTTAGACTACATTGTATAGTACGTCCATTGTCACGTTAGACTACATTGTATAGTACGTCCACATTGTCACGGTTAGACTACATTGTATAGTACGTCCACTTGTCACCGTTAGACTACATTGTATAGTACGTCACTTGTCACCGTTAGACTACATTGTATAGTACGTCCACTTTCACTGTTAGACTACATTGTATAGTACGTCCACTTGTCACCGTTAGACTACATTGTATAGTACGTCCACTTGTCACCGTTAGACTACATTGTATAGTACGTCCACTTGTCACCGTTAGACTACATTGTATAGTCCACTTGTCACCGTTAGACTACATTGTCTATAGTACGTCCACTTGTCACCGTTAGACTACATTGTATAGTACGTCCACTTGTCACGTTAGACTACATTGTATAGTACGTCCACTTGTCACCGTTAGACTACATTGTATAGTACGTCCACTTGTCACTGTTAGACTACATTGTATAGTACGTCCACTTGTCACTGTTAGACTACATTGTATAGTACGTCCACTTGTCACTGTTAGACTACATTGTATAGTACGTCCACTTGTCACCGTTAGACTACATTGTATAGTACGTCCACTTGTCACTGTTAGACTACATTGTATAGTACGTCCACTTGTCACCGTTAGACTACATTGTATAGTACGTCCACTTGTCACTGGTAGACTACATTGTATAGTACGTCCACTTGTCACTGTTAGACTACATTGTATAGTACGTCCACCTGTCACTGTTAGACTACATTGTATAGTACGTCCACTTGTCACCGTTAGACTACATTGTATAGTACGTCCACTTGTCACCGTTAGACTACATTGTATAGTACGTCCACTTGTCACTATTAGACTACATTCTATAGTACGTCCACTTGTCACCATTAGACTACATTCTATAGTACGTCCACTTGTCACCATTAGACTACATTGTATAGTACGTCCACTTGTCACTGTTAGACTACATTGTATAGTACGTCCACTTGTCACTGTTAGACTACATTGTATAGTACGTCCACTTGTCACTGTTAGACTACATTGTATAGTACGTCCACTTGTCACTGTTAGACTACATTGTATAGTACGTCCACTTGTCACTGTTAGACTACATTGTATAGTACGTCCACTTGTCACCGTTAGACTACATTGTATAGTACGTCCACTTGTCACCGTTAGACTACATTGTATAGTACGTCCACTTGTCACCGTTAGACTACATTGTATAGTACGTCCACTTGTCACCGTTAGACTACATTGTATAGTACGTCCACTTGTCACCGTTAGACTACATTGTATAGTACGTCCACTTGTCACCGTTAGACTACATTGTATAGTACGTCCACTTGTCACCGTTAGACTACATTGTATAGTACGTCCACTTGTCACCGTTAGACTACATTGTATAATACGTCCACTTGTCACCGTTAGACTACATTGTATAGTACGTCCACTTGTCACCGTTAGACTACATTGTATAGTACGTCCACTTGTCACCGTTAGACTACATTGTATAGTACGTCCACTTCTCACCGTTAGACTACATTGTATAGTACGTCCACTTGTCACCGTTAGACTACATTGTATAGTACGTCCACTTGTCACCGTTAGACTACATTGTATAGTACGTCCACTTGTCACCGTTAGACTACATTGTATAGTACGTCCACTTGTCACTGTTAGACTACATTGTATAGTACGTCCACTTGTCACCGTTAGACTACATTCTATAGTACGTCCACTTGTCACCGTTAGACTACATTGTATAGTACGTCCACTTGTCACCGTTAGACTACATTGTATAGTACGTCCACTTGTCACCGTTAGACTACATTGTATAGTACGTCCACTTGTCACCGTTAGACTACATTGTATAGTACGTCCACTTGTCACTGTTAGACTACATTGTATAGTACATCCACTTGTCACCGTTAGACTACATTGTAAAGTACATCCACTTGTCACCGTTAGACTACATTGTATAGTACGTCCACTTGTCACCGTTAGACTACATTGTATAGTACGTCCACTTGTCACTGTTAGACTACATTCTATAGTACGTCCACTTGTCACTGTTAGACTACATTCTATAGTACGTCCACTTGTCACCGTTAGACTACATTGTATAGTACATCCACTTGTCACCGTTAGACTACATTGTATAGTACGTCCACTTGTCACTGGTAGACTACATTCTATAGTACGTCCACTTGTCATCGTTAGACTACATTCTATAGTACGTCCACTTGTCACTGTTAGACTACATTGTATAGTACGTCCACTTGTCACTGTTAGACTACATTCTATAGTACGTCCACTTGTCACCGTTAGACTACATTGTATAGTACGTTCACTTGTCACCGTTAGACTACATTGTATAGTACGTTCACTTGTCACCGTTAGACTACATTGTATAGTACGTCCACTTGTCACCGTTAGACTACATTGTATAGTACGTCCACTTGTCACCGTTAGACTACATTGTATAGTACGTCCACTTGTCACCGTTAGACTACATTCTATAGTACGTCCTCTTGTCACCGTTAGACTACATTGTATAGTACGTCCACTTGTCACTGGTTGACTACATTGTATAGTACATCCACTTGTCACTGGTTGACTACATTGTATAGTACGTCCACTTGTCACCGTTAGACTACATTGTATAGTACGTCCACTTGTCACTGTTAAACTACATTCTATAGTACGTCCACTTGTCACTGTTAGACTACATTGTATAGTACGTCCACTTGTCACTGTTAGACTACATTGTATAGTACGTCCACTTGTCACTGTTAGACTACATTGTATAGTACGTCCACTTGTCACTGTTAGACTACATTGTATAGTACGTCCACTTGTCACTGGTAGACTACATTGTATAGTACGTACACTTGTCACCGTTAGACTAAATTGTATAGTACGTCCACTTGTCACTGGTTGACTACATTGTATAGTACGTCCACTTGTCACTGTTAGACTACATTGTATAGTACGTCCACTTGTCACCGTTAGACTACATTGTATAGTACGTCCACTTGTCACTGTTAGACTACATTCTATAGTACGTCCACTTGTCACCGTTAGACTAAATTGTATAGTACATCCACTTCTCACTGTTAGACTACATTGTATAGTACGTCCACTTGTCACCGTTAGACTACATTGTATAGTACGTCCACTTGTCACCGTTAGACTACATTGTATAGTACGTCCACTTGTCACCGTTAGACTACATTGTACGTCCACTTGTCACTGTTAGATTACATTCTATAGTACGTCCACTTGTCACCGTTAGACTACATTGTATAGTACGTCCACTTGTCACTGTTAGACTACATTGTATAGTACGTCCACTTGTCACCGTTAGACTACATTGTATAGTACGTCCACTTGTCACTGTTAGACTACATTGTATAGTACGTCCACTTGTCACTGTTAGACTACATTGTATAGTACGTCCACTTGTCACTGTTAGACTACATTGTATAGTACGTCCACTTGTCACCGTTAGACTACATTGTATAGTACGTCCACTTGTCACTGTTAGACTACATTGTATAGTACGTCCACTTGTCACTATTAGACTACATTGTATAGTACGTCCACTTGTCACCATTAGACTACATTCTATAGTACGTCCACTTGTCACTATTAGACTACATTGTATAGTACGTCCACTTGTCACTGTTAGACTACATTGTATAGTACGTCCACTTGTCACTGTTAGACTACATTGTATAGTACGTCCACTTGTCACTGTTAGACTACATTGTATAGTACGTCCACTTGTCACCGTTAGACTACATTGTATATTACGTCCACATGTCACTGTTAGACTACATTCTATAGTACGTCCACTTGTCACCGTTAGACTAAATTGTATAGTAAGTCCACTTGTCACCGTTAGACTACATTCTATAGTACGTCCACTTGTCACCGTTAGTCTACATTGTATAGTACGTCCACTTGTCACCGTTAGACTACATTGTATAGTACATCCACTTGTCACTGTTAGACTACATTGTATAGTACGTCCACTTCTCACCGTTAGACTACATTGTATAGTACGTCCACATGTCACTGTTAGACTACATTGTATAGTACGTCCACTTGTCACTGTTAGACTACATTGTATAGTAAGTCAACTTGTCACCGTTAGACTACATTGTATAGTACGTCCATTTGTCACTGTTAGACTACATTGTATAGTACGTCCACTTGTCACCGTTAGACTACATTGTATAGTACGTCCACTTGTCACTGTTAGACTACATTGTATAGTACGTCCACTTGTCACCGTTAGACTACATTGTATAGTACATCCACTTCTCACTGTTAGAGTACATTGTATAGTACGTCCACTTGTCACCGTTAGACTACATTGTATAGTACGTCCACTTGTCACCGTTAGACTACATTGTATAGTACGTCCACTTGTCACCGTTAGACTACATTGTACGTCCACTTGTCACTGTTAGACTACATTCTATAGTACGTCCACTTGTCACCGTTAGACTACATTGTATAGTACGTCCACTTGTCACTGTTAGACTACATTGTATAGTACGTCCACTTGTCACTGTTAGACTACATTGTATAGTACGTCCACTTGTCACTGTTAGACTACATTGTACAGTACGTCCACTTGTCACTGTTAGACTACATTGTATAGTACGTCCACTTGTCACCGTTAGACTACATTGTACAGTACGTCCACTTGTCACCGTTAGACTACATTGTATAGTACGTCCACTTGTCACTGTTAGACTACATTGTATAGTACGTCCACTTGTCACCGTTAGACTACATTGTATAGTACGTCCACTTGTCACTGTTAGACTACATTGTATAGTACGTCCACTTGTCACTGTTAGACTACATTGTATAGTACGTCCACTTGTCACTGTTAGACTACATTGTATAGTACGTCCACTTGTCACCGTTAGACTACATTGTATAGTACGTCCACTTGTCACCGTTAGACTACATTGTATAGTACGTCCACTTGTCACTATAAGACTACATTGTATAGTACGTCCACTTGTCACCATTAGACTACATTCTATAGTACGTCCACTTGTCACCATTAGACTACATTGTATAGTACGTCCACTTGTCACCATTAGACTACATTGTATAGTACGTCCACTTGTCACTGTTAGACTACATTGTATAGTACGTCCACTTGTCACTGTTAGACTAAATTGTATAGTACGTCCACTTGTCACTGTTAGACTACATTGTATAGTACGTCCACTTGTCACTGTTAGACTACATTGTATAGTACGTCCACTTGTCACCGTTAGACTACATTGTATAGTACGTCCACTTGTCACCGTTAGACTACATTGTATAGTACGTCCACTTGTCACCGTTAGACTACATTGTATAGTACGTCCACTTGTCACCGTTAGACTACATTGTATAGTACGTCCACTTGTCACCGTTAGACTACATTGTATAGTACGTCCACTTGTCACCGTTAGACTACATTGTATAGTACGTCCACTTGTCACCGTTAAACTACATTGTATAGTACGTCCACTTGTCACCGTTAGACTACATTGTATAGTACGTCCACTTGTCACCGTTAGACTACATTGTATAGTACGTCCACTTGTCACCGTTAGACTACATTGTATAGTACGTCCACTTGTCACTGTTAGACTACATTGTATAGTACGTCCACTTGTCACCGTTAGACTACATTGTATAGTACGTCCACTTGTCACCGTTAGACTACATTGTATAGTACGTCCACTTGTCACCGTTAGACTACATTGTATAGTACGTCCACTTGTCACCGTTAGACTACATTGTATAGTACGTCCACTTGTCACTGGTAGACTACATTGTATAGTACGTCCACTTGTCACCGTTAGACTACATTCTATAGTACGTCCACTTGTCACCGTTAGACTACATTGTATAGTACGTCCACTTGTCACCGTTAGACTACATTGTATAGTACGTCCACTTGTCACCGTTAGACTACATTGTATAGTACGTCCACTTGTCACTGTTAGACTACATTGTATAGTACATCCACTTGTCACCGTTAGACTACATTGTATAGTACATCCACTTGTCACCGTTAGACTACATTGTATAGTACGTCCACTTGTCACCGTTAGACTACATTGTATAGTACGTCCACTTGTCACTGTTAGACTACATTCTATAGTACGTCCACTTGTCACTGTTAGACTACATTCTATAGTACGTCCACTTGTCACCGTTAGACTACATTGTATAGTACATCCACTTGTCACCGTTAGACTACATTGTATAGTACGTCCACTTGTCACTGGTAGACTACATTCTATAGTACGTCCACTTGTCACCGTTAGACTACATTCTATAGTACGTCCACTTGTCACTGTTAGACTACATTGTATAGTACGTCCACTTGTCACTGTTAGACTACATTCTATAGTACGTCCACTTGTCACCGTTAGACTACATTGTATAGTACGTTCACTTGTCACCGTTAGACTACATTGTATAGTACGTTCACTTGTCACCGTTAGACTACATTGTATAGTACGTCCACTTGTCACCGTTAGACTACATTGTATAGTACGTCCACTTGTCACCGTTAGACTACATTGTATAGTACGTCCACTTGTCACCGTTAGACTACATTGTATAGTACGTCCTCTTGTCACCGTTAGACTACATTGTATAGTACGTCCACTTGTCACTGGTTGACTACATTGTATAGTACATCCACTTGTCACTGGTTGACTACATTGTATAGTACGTCCACTTGTCACCGTTAGACTACATTGTATAGTACGTCCACTTGTCACTGTTAAACTACATTCTATAGTACGTCCCCTTGTCACTGTTAGACTACATTGTATAGTACGTCCACTTGTCACTGTTAGACTACATTCTATAGTACGTCCACTTGTCACCGTTAGACTACATTGTATAGTACGTCCACTTGTCACTGTTAGACTACATTGTATAGTACGTCCACTTGTCACCGTTAGACTACATTGTATAGTACGTCCGCTTGTCACCGTTAGACTACATTGTATAGTACGTCCACTTGTCACCGTTAGACTACATTCTATAGTACGTCCCCTTGTCACCGTTAGACTACATTGTATAGTACGTCCACTTGTCACTGTTAGACTACATTGTATAGTACGTCCACTTGTCACTGGTAGACTACATTGTATAGTACGTCCACTTGTCACTGGTAGACTACATTGTATAGTACGTACACTTGTCACCGTTAGACTAAATTGTATAGTACGTCCACTTGTCACTGGTTGACTACATTGTATAGTACGTCCACTTGTCACTGGTTGACTACATTGTATAGTACGTCCACTTGTCACTGTTAGACTACATTGTATAGTACGTCCACTTGTCACTGTTAGACTACATTGTATAGTACGTCCACTTGTCACTGTTAGACTACATTGTATAGTACGTCCACTTGTCACCGTTAGACTACATTGTATAGTACGTCCACTTGTCACCGTTAGACTACATTGTATAGTACGTCCACTTGTCACTGTTAGACTACATTCTATAGTACGTCCACTTGTCACCGTTAGACTAAATTGTATAGTAAGTCCACTTGTCACCGTTAGACTACATTCTATAGTACGTCCACTTGTCACCGTTAGTCTACATTGTACAGTACGTCCACTTGTCACCGTTAGACTACATTGTATAGTACATCCACTTGTCACTGTTAGACTACATTGTATAGTACGTCCACTTCTCACCGTTAGACTACATTGTATAGTACGTCCACATGTCACTGTTAGACTACATTGTATAGTACGTCCACTTGTCACTGTTAGACTACATTGTATAGTAAGTCAACTTGTCACCGTTAGACTACATTGTATAGTACGTCCATTTGTCACCGTTAGACTACATTGTATAGTACGTCCACTTGTCACCGTTAGACTACATTGTATAGTACGTCCACTTGTCACTGTTAGACTACATTGTATAGTACGTCCACTTGTCACCGTTAGACTACATTGTATAGTACATCCACTTCTCACTGTTAGACTACATTGTATAGTACGTCCACTTGTCACCGTTAGACTACATTGTATAGTACGTCCACTTGTCACCGTTAGACTACATTGTATAGTACGTCCACTTGTCACCGTTAGACTACATTGTACGTCCACTTGTCACTGTTAGACTACATTCTATAGTACGTCCACTTGTCACCGTTAGACTACATTGTATAGTACGTCCACTTGTCACTGTTAGACTACATTGTATAGTACGTCCACTTGTCACTGTTAGACTACATTGTATAGTACGTCCACTTGTCACTGTTAGACTACATTCTATAGTACGTCCACTTGTCACCGTTAGACTACATTGTATAGTACGTCCACTTGTCACCGTTAGACTACATTGTATAGTACGTCCACTTGTCACCGTTAGACTACATTGTATAGTACGTCCACTTGTCACCGTTAGACTACATTGTATAGTAGGTCCACTTGTCACCGTTAGACTACATTGTATAGTACGTCCACTTGTCACTGTTAGACTACATTGTATAGTACGTCCACTTGTCACTGTTAGACTACATTGTATAGTACGTCCACTTGTCACCGTTAGACTACATTGTATAGTACGTCCACTTGTCACCGTTAGACTACATTGTATAGTACGTCCACTTGTCACTATTAGACTACATTCTATAGTACGTCCACTTGTCACCATTAGACTACATTCTATAGTACGTCCACTTGTCACTATTAGACTACATTGTATAGTACGTCCACTTGTCACTGTTAGACTACATTGTATAGTACGTCCACTTGTCACTGTTAGACTACATTGTATAGTACGTCCACTTGTCACTGTTAGACTACATTGTATAGTACGTCCACTTGTCACTGTTAGACTACATTGTATAGTACGTCCACTTGTCACTGTTAGACTACATTGTATAGTACGTCCACTTGTCACCGTTAGACTACATTGTATAGCACGTCCACTTGTCACCGTTAGACTACATTGTATAGTACGTCCACTTCTCACCGTTAGACTACATTGTATAGTACGTCCACATGTCACTGTTAGACTACATTGTATAGTACGTCCACTTGTCACTGTTAGACTACATTGTATAGTAAGTCAACTTGTCACCGTTAGACTACATTGTATAGTACGTCCATTTGTCACCGTTAGACTACATTGTATAGTACGTCCACTTGTCACCGTTAGACTACATTGTATAGTACGTCCACTTGTCACCGTTAGACTACATTGTATAGTACGTCCACTTGTCACCGTTAGACTACATTGTATAGTACATCCACTTCTCACTGTTAGAGTACATTGTATAGTACGTCCACTTGTCACCGTTAGACTACATTGTATAGTACGTCCACTTGTCACCGTTAGACTACATTGTATAGTACGTCCACTTGTCACCGTTAGACTACATTGTACGTCCACTTGTCACTGTTAGATTACATTCTATAGTACGTCCACTTGTCACTGTTAGACTACATTGTATAGTACGTCCACTTGTCACTGTTAGACTACATTGTATAGTACGTCCACTTGTCACTGTCAGACTACATTGTATAGTACGTCCACTTGTCACTGTTAGACTACATTGTACAGTACGTCCACTTGTCACTGTTAGACTACATTGTATAGTACGTCCACTTGTCACCGTTAGACTACATTGTACAGTACGTCCACTTGTCACCGTTAGACTACATTGTATAGTACGTCCACTTGTCACTGTTAGACTACATTGTATAGTACGTCCACTTGTCACCGTTAGACTACATTGTATAGTACGTCCACTTGTCACTGTTAGACTACATTGTATAGTACGTCCACTTGTCACTGTTAGACTACATTGTATAGTACGTCCACTTGTCACTGTTAGACTACATTGTATAGTACGTCCACTTGTCACCGTTAGACTACATTGTATAGTACGTCCACTTGTCACCGTTAGACTACATTGTATAGTACGTCCACTTGTCACTATTAGACTACATTGTATAGTACGTCCACTTGTCACCATTAGACTACATTCTATAGTACGTCCACTTGTCACCATTAGACTACATTGTATAGTACGTCCACTTGTCACCATTAGACTACATTGTATAGTACGTCCAGTTGTCACTGTTAGACTACATTGTATAGTACGTCCACTTGTCACTGTTAGACTACATTGTATAGTACGTCCACTTGTCACTGTTAGACTACATTGTATAGTACGTCCACTTGTCACTGTTAGACTACATTGTATAGTACGTCCACTTGTCACCGTTAGACTATATTGTATAGTACGTCCACTTGTCACCGTTAGACTACATTGTATAGTACGTCCACTTGTCACCGTTAGACTACATTGTATAGTACGTCCACTTGTCACCGTTAGACTACATTGTATAGTACGTCCACTTGTCACCGTTAGACTACATTGTATAGTACGTCCACTTGTCACCGTTAGACTACATTGTATAGTACGTCCACTTGTCACCGTTAGACTACATTGTATAGTACGTCCACTTGTCACCGTTAGACTACATTGTATAGTACGTCCACTTGTCACCGTTAGACTACATTGTATAGTACGTCCACTTGTCACCGTTAGACTACATTGTATAGTACGTCCACTTGTCACCGTTAGACTACATTGTATAGTACGTCCACTTGTCACCGTTAGACTACATTGTATAGTACGTCCACTTGTCACCGTTAGACTACATTGTATAGTACGTCCACTTGTCACCGTTAGACTACATTGTATAGTACGTCCACTTGTCACCGTTAGACTACATTGTATAGTACGTCCACTTGTCACTGTTAGACTACATTGTATAGTACGTCCACTTGTCACCGTTAGACTACATTCTATAGTATGTCCACTTGTCACCGTTAGACTACATTGTATAGTACGTCCACTTGTCACCGTTAGACTACATTGTATAGTACGTCCACTTGTCACCGTTAGACTACATTGTATAGTACGTCCACTTGTCACCGTTAGACTACATTGTATAGTACGTCCACTTGTCACTGTTAGACTACATTGTATAGTACATCCACTTGTCACCGTTAGACTACATTGTATAGTACATCCACTTGTCACCGTTAGACTACATTGTATAGTACGTCCACTTGTCACCGTTAGACTACATTGTATAGTACGTCCACTTGTCACTGTTAGACTACATTCTATAGTACGTCCACTTGTCACCGTTAGACTACATTGTATAGTACGTTCACTTGTCACCGTTAGACTACATTGTATAGTACGTTCACTTGTCACCGTTAGACTACATTGTATAGTACGTCCACTTGTCACCGTTAGACTACATTGTATAGTACGTCCACTTGTCACCGTTAGACTACATTGTATAGTACGTCCACTTGTCACCGTTAGACTACATTCTATAGTACGTCCACTTGTCACCGTTAGACTACATTGTATAGTACGTCCACTTGTCACTGGTTGACTACATTGTATAGTACATCCACTTGTCACTGGTTGACTACATTGTATAGTACGTCCACTTGTCACCGTTAGACTACATTGTATAGTACGTCCACTTGTCACTGTTAAACTACATTCTATAGTACGTCCACTTGTCACTGTTAGACTACATTGTATAGTACGTCCACTTGTCACTGTTAGACTACATTGTATAGTACGTCCACTTGTCACTGTTAGACTACATTGTATAGTACGTCCACTTGTCACTGGTAGACTACATTGTATAGTACGTCCACTTGTCACTGGTAGACTGCATTGTATAGTACGTACACTTGTCACCGTTAGACTAAATTGTATAGTACGTCCACTTGTCACTGGTTGACTACATTGTATAGTACGTCCACTTGTCACTGGTTGACTACATTGTATAGTACGTCCACTTGTCACTGTTAGACTACATTGTATAGTACGTCCACTTGTCACTGTTAGACTACATTGTATAGTACGTCCACTTGTCACTGTTAGACTACATTGTATAGTACGTCCACTTGTCACCGTTAGACTACATTGTATAGTACGTCCACTTGTCACCGTTAGACTACATTGTATAGTACGTCCACTTGTCACTGTTAGACTACATTCTATAGTACGTCCACTTGTCACCGTTAGACTAAATTGTATAGTAAGTCCACTTGTCACCGTTAGACTACATTCTATAGTACGTCCACTTGTCACCGTTAGTCTACATTGTATAGTACGTCCACTTGTCACCGTTAGACTACATTGTATAGTACGTCCACTTGTCACTGTTAGACTACATTGTATAGTACGTCCACTTCTCACCGTTAGACTACATTGTATAGTACGTCCACATGTCACTGTTAGACTACATTGTATAGTACGTCCACTTGTCACTGTTAGACTACATTGTATAGTAAGTCAACTTGTCACCGTTAGACTACATTGTATAGTACGTCCACTTGTCACTGTTAGACTACATTGTATAGTACGTCCACTTGTCACCGTTAGACTACATTGTATAGTACGTCCACTTGTCACTGTTAGACTACATTGTATAGTACGTCCACTTGTCACCGTTAGACTACATTGTATAGTACATCCACTTCTCACTGTTAGACTACATTGTATAGTACGTCCACTTGTCACCGTTAGACTACATTGTATAGTACGTCCACTTGTCACCGTTAGACTACATTGTATAGTACGTCCACTTGTCACCGTTAGACTACATTGTACGTCCACTTGTCACTGTTAGACTACATTCTATAGTACGTCCACTTGTCACCGTTAGACTACATTGTATAGTACGTCCACTTGTCACCGTTAGACTACATTGTATAGTACGTCCACTTGTCACTGTTAGACTACATTGTATAGTACGTCCACTTGTCACTGTTAGACTACATTGTATAGTACGTCCACTTGTCACCGTTAGACTACATTGTATAGTACGTCCACTTGTCACCGTTAGACTACATTGTATAGTACGTCCACTTGTCACCGTTAGACTACATTGTATAGTACGTCCACTTGTCACCGTTAGACTACATTGTATAGTACGTCCACTTGTCACCGTTAGACTACATTGTATAGTACGTCCACTTGTCACCGTTAGACTACATTGTATAGTACGTCCACTTGTCACTGTTAGACTACATTGTATAGTACGTCCACTTGTCACCGTTAGACTACATTGTATAGTACGTCCACTTGTCACTGTTAGACTACATTGTATAGTACGTCCACTTGTCACTATTAGACTACATTGTATAGTACGTCCACTTGTCACCATTAGACTACATTCTATAGTACGTCCACTTGTCACTATTAGACTACATTGTATAGTACGTCCACTTGTCACTGTTAGACTACATTGTATAGTACGTCCACTTGTCACTGTTAGACTACATTGTATAGTACGTCCACTTGTCACTGTTAGACTACATTGTATAGTACGTCCACTTGTCACTGTTAGACTACATTGTATAGTACGTCCACTTGTCACTGTTAGACTACATTGTATAGTACGTCCACTTGTCACTGTTAGACTACATTGTATAGTACGTCCACTTGTCACCGTTAGACTACATTGTATAGCACGTCCACTTGTCACCGTTAGACTACATTGTATAGTACGTCCACTTGTCACCGTTAGACTACATTGTATAGTACGTCCACTTGTCACCGTTAGACTACATTGTATAGTACGTCCACTTGTCACCGTTAGACTACATTGTATAGTACGTCCACTTGTCACCGTTAGACTACATTGTATAGTACGTCCACTTGTCACCGTTAGACTACATTGTATAGTACGTCCACTTGTCACCGTTAGACTACATTGTATAGTACGTCCACTTGTCACCGTTAGACTACATTGTATAGTACGTCCACTTGTCACCGTTAGACTACATTGTATAGTACGTCCACTTGTCACCGTTAGACTACATTGTATAGTACGTCCACTTGTCACCGTTAGACTACATTGTATAGTACGTCCACTTGTCACCGTTAGACTACATTTTATAGTACGTCCACTTGTCACCGTTAGACTACATTGTATAGTACGTCCACTTGTCACCGTTTGACTACATTGTATAGTACGTCCACTTGTCACCGTTAGACTACATTGTATAGTACGTCCACTTGTCACTGTTAGACTACATTGTATAGTACGTCCACTTGTCACCGTTAGACTACATTCTATAGTACGTCCACTTGTCACCGTTAGACTACATTGTATAGTACGTCCACTTGTCACCGTTAGACTACATTGTATAGTACGTCCACTTGTCACCGTTAGACTACATTGTATAGTACGTCCACTTGTCACAGTTAGAATACATTGTATAGTACGTCCACTTGTCACTGTTAGACTACATTGTATAGTACATCCACTTGTCACCGTTAGACTACATTGTATAGTACATCCACTTGTCACCGTTAGACTACATTGTATAGTACGTCCACTTGTCACCGTTAGACTACATTGTATAGTACGTCCACTTGTCACCGTTAGACTACATTGTATAGTACGTCCACTTGTCACTGTTAGACTACATTCTATAGTACGTCCACTTGTCACCGTTAGACTACATTGTATAGTACATCCACTTGTCACCGTTAGACTACATTGTATAGTACGTCCACTTGTCACTGGTAGACTACATTGTATAGTACGTCCACTTGTCACCGTTAGACTACATTCTATAGTACGTCCACTTGTCACTGTTAGACTACATTGTATAGTACGTCCACTTGTCACTGTTAGACTACATTGTATAGTACGTCCACTTGTCACCGTTAGACTACATTGTATAGTACGTTCACTTGTCACCGTTAGACTACATTGTATAGTACGTTCACTTGTCACCGTTAGACTACATTGTATAGTACGTCCACTTGTCACCGTTAGACTACATTGTATAGTACGTCCACTTGTCACCGTTAGACTACATTGTATAGTACGTCCACTTGTCACCGTTAGACTACATTGTATAGTACGTCCACTTGTCACCGTTAGACTACATTGTATAGTACGTCCACTTGTCACTGGTTGACTACATTGTATAGTACATCCACTTGTCACTGTTAGACTACATTGTATAGTACGTCCACTTGTCACCGTTAGACTACATTGTATAGTACGTCCACTTGTCACTGTTAAACTACATTCTATAGTACGTCCACTTGTCACTGTTAGACTACATTGTATAGTACGTCCACTTGTCACTGTTAGACTACATTGTATAGTACGTCCACTTGTCACTGTTAGACTACATTGTATAGTACGTCCACTTGTCACTGTTAGACTACATTGTATAGTACGTCCACTTGTCACTGGTAGACTACATTGTATAGTACGTCCACTTGTCACCGTTAGACTAAATTGTATAGTACGTCCACTTGTCACTGGTTGACTACATTGTATAGTACGTCCACTTGTCACTGTTAGACTACATTGTATAGTACGTCCACTTGTCACCGTTAGACTACATTCTATAGTACGTCCACTTGTCACCGTTAGACTACATTCTATAGTACGTCCACTTGTCACCGTTAGACTACATTGTATAGTACGTCCACTTGTCACCGTTAGACTACATTGTATAGTACGTCCACTTGTCACCGTTAGACTACATTGTATAGTACGTCCACCTGTCACCGTTAGACTACATTGTATAGTACGTCCACTTGTCACCGTTAGACTACATTGTATAGTACGTCCACTTGTCACCGTTAGACTACATTGTATAGTACGTCCACTTGTCACTGTTAGACTACATTGTATAGTACGTCCACTTGTCACCGTTAGACTACATTGTATAGTACGTCCACCTGTCACCGTAAGACTACATTGTATAGTACGTCCACTTGTCACCGTTAGACTACATTGTATAGTACGTCCACTTGTCACCGTTAGACTACATTGTATAGTACGTCCACTTGTCACCGTTAGACTACATTGTATAGTACGTCCACTTGTCACCGTTAGACTACATTGTATAGTACATCCACTTGTCACCGTTAGACTACATTGTATAGTACGTCCACTTGTCACCGTTAGACTACATTGTATAGTACGTCCACTTGTCACCGTTAGACTACATTGTATAGTACGTCCACTTGTCACCGTTAGACTACATTGTATAGTACGTCCACTTGTCACTGTTAGACTACATTGTATAGTACGTCCACTTGTCAGTGGTAGACTACATTGTATAGTACGTCCACTTGTCACCGTTAGACTACATTGTATAGTACGTCCACTTGTCACTGTTAGACTACATTGTATAGTACTTTCACTTGTCACCGTTAGACTACATTGTATAGTACGTTCACTTGTCACCGTTAGACTACATTCTATAGTACGTCCACTTGTCACCGTTAGACTACATTGTATAGTACGTCCACTTGTCACCGTTAGATTACATTGTTTAGTACGTCCACTTGTCACCGTTAGACTACATTGTTTAGTACGTCCACTTGTCACCGTTAGACTACATTGTATAGTACGTCCACTTGTCACCGTTAGACTACATTGTATAGTACGTCCACTTGTCACCGTTAGACTACATTGTATAGTACGTCCACTTGTCACCATTAGACTACATTGTATAGTACGTCCACATGTCACCGTTAGACTACATTGTTTAGTACGTCCACTTGTCACCGTTAGACTACATTGTTTAGTACGTCCACTTGTCACCGTTAGACTACATTCTATAGTACGTCCACTTGTCACCGTTAGACTACATTCTATAGTACGTCAGCGGTAGGCTATATGTTAAAGTACGTTTTCCAATGACATGTTAATCCTTAAATGTTATGTTTCAATTCGTGTTTTCGTGTTCTTTTGAATTTGGTGCTGATAATTAAGTAGAATGTGATAATTTTATTCATTATTTTAACTTATTAACCTAATTACATTTAACAAGATAATTGTTCGGTACCGGTAGATACTTGCTGAATGTAGACAAGTCGGCATTATATCGATTACATTGACAATACTGAGTGCGACGTAGTCGTTTGAAAATGTTGTACATTCTGTTTCGCTTTCAACCAAACCCCTATGTACTCCTGTCAAAAGGTAAAATGTTAACCTTAAAGCTGCACTCTCACAGATTGAGATTTTTTTCTTGGAACGACTCATTGTTTGCGAAATTCTATTGAAACCAGTTATATAAGACTGCTGACAAAAAATTAGATCGCAGAATTTTATATTTAAGTTCAAAAAATGATGTTTAAAGCATTTTTCTCAAACCGCTTGTAACGGGTTAAGCCATAAAACATTAATTTTCGAACGGAAATATGAAAATCTACGATCTGATTTTTTGTCAGCAATCTTAAATCATTGGTTTGCAGAAATTGATGCAAAATTTTCGCTTTCCAAAAACAAAATCTAAAAAAAAGTTGTAAAAATGGTATATCTGTGAGAGTGCAGCTTTAATTTAAAGTAAGATTATCACGTTAATTTGAATTTCAGCGACCTCTACAATGAATGATCGCACTTAAGTTGAATCGTTAACATACATGAACACTAGTTAATAAAAGTGTTTCTCCAATGAAAGGCTGGGATCTCTACATTACATCCGCCTTTTGTGACAGGTGTTCCTAAACTACTCATTAACATAGATATATGTTGGAGTGTATTTTATATCGGAAAAACATTGAACTATAATAATATATATCAGTCCTTGCAATATGTGATGGTTAAACATGATTAGAATGTTAAATATAAATATATCGTATTACTCTTATTGTTCATCATTCGAGTTCATACTCATAAGTCCATGAATACAACATGGAACCAATATCAATTGTACAGGCATACGAATCTAGACCAAACAAACACTTAACAACAATAATAGCCATCACTTGTTTGGCTTAAGTAAATTATTTTCACGTTATGCTATGACAGAAAAAATAAGATACTAACATTTAAGTCAAATAAGTTGGTCTCAAAAACACTGTCAGTGCATAGTTGAATATTCGAATCCGACATAACATGATGATACAGTGAGATTATATATTGGAAGAATACTCTAAGCCTTATAGCGTTCGCGTGCTTTAATCCTTGACCTGAAAGGCACTCAACAGCCCGTTTAACTGTCATTGCCCCACTGCCCATAGTCATTATGATCTAGGATTTATAGGTTCGTAAGGCAAGGAATTTACACCCGGTACGATCTGTATAAACATATTGAATCTTGTAAATGTATTAATATATTTACATGCAGTTTAAACCATGTAAACATACAATACTTAATATTTTGTTATTATAGTAAGAATTTGGTCAAAATATTTCACTTTATATTCTACTGTCATACTCGACTTGTTTTTGTATCCGTACATGGAATCTTATGAAAGTACATATATCGTGTAACCTACTAAAACTGAGTTCATGGACAGTGGGATATATTTATACACAAAGGGGAATATTATCAAATGCCTAAACGGAATAAACTGTAACTTGATACCTCATTTATCGTAATAGCAGGTTGATTTGTTGCATGACTGCCTAGTCAACCCGGGTGCATAAAGAACTAAGACGAGCTGCACTGGCCGCTCAGCAGTTGGACAGTTACATAGCTTAAAGGTCGGTACTTTGTTAATGCAATCATTTACGTGTCATATTGTTTACTAATATGTACATTTTTATTTTAACAACCAGATTTTTTTCTTATTAAAGAAAATAAATGAAAAGCTATAAGAAACTGTTTTATGAGACGTTAGATATTAAGATTTAAGTATATATTATAATAACAAATGTTACTTTAATAATAGTATTGTATTTTTGCTTAATGCGTGCACAACCAGGTATGGTATATAACGCGTTTATTGACATTAAAGTCTTTTGTTAATCACCTAAAGGTTAGTGTTTACTTATGATTTATGCTTAAGCGCTAGTAAGTCACATGTAGTAAAGTACATTTATAATGGACTTATTTACGAAAGGGATTGCAGGCAATGAATGAAAGCGTGTTCAAATTACCGTAACGTCAGATTATTTCGAATAATTTTTTATTTTACTTCAGACAAGTTAACACAAGCCAACCCCGAACAGAGCTATTTGTACTCATGGGTTATATTAACTGGTATTTTATAGCCGGACTGGTTCTGAATATAATTTTAAATCATTCAGTTTCTATTTCGTATCTTGCATGTTAGCGACTAAGCGTATGCATAATTGTGTTATTGCATTTTGCAACCCGATCACAAGGCACACCTGTTACTTAACCATTGTGTTATCATAATGTTTTGCAAAGAAAAACGCAGCAGCCGGATTGAGGAAGATTGCTGCTTTAGTTTCCTGTCAACTGATATACGTTTCAGTATCCATTCTGATTAGTTTTTAACCCTAATACCACTCCTTATTTTGCATTGTTAAACCGCAATTCAGTCAATGTAAGGAAAACACGTACATTGTCAGACGATACTTAAAGTGACACTCTTATTCAAAATCAATAAATTCACATGTATAACAAACATAACTTTTTTGACTGATAAACCTTTAACTACTTACTAATTTATGCATTTATGGAAAATATTGAATACAAGATTGTAACCGAGTATTTAAAAGCTGAAAACGCACATATATTAAATTATTGGTGAATGCTAAAAGACCAATACTGTGATCTTCTATAGTCTCATATCTTAAGGTAGAAATACCGTGTTTATGCACATTTCTATCAAAATTAAACTCGGTACCCTTCATAAAAACCAGTGTTTTCGACATTTATTCATCCTTTTTCGAATATTAAAAAAGGTATTAATTGTGATTAATCTAATTTGGGAGTAAGAGTGCACCTTTAAGGAAATAACTTGCAAAAGTGCCATGCACAGTATGTCTGAGTATTTTGATCTAAGTAAGTGCTAATACATTATTTCTTTCAATTGTAATTTCCTAACATTCATATCTGACCAGCAATCATGCCTGGAACCGGAAACGCTCCACGGGCATCGGACGTTGGGCGCCGTGTGCCAATGGAAGTGGACACAGAACTCTTTTCGGACTTTGAGATGAGGACACTTTTCGGCTCGGACGTTCTTGTACACTCATCCGACCCTCGAGGTAAGCCCTGAATGTGCTGGTTAATAGATATATTGCTCAGTAACGAGTATTAATAAAGTAGTCAACGTTTACAGTTTTTCATAGGTAAGCAGCGAAAAGTTCTTTTTTATATAAAACATTTTTTAAAGTTTCGCCTTGATGCTCTGTAGCATGAATATGTTCACGAGAATTGAACGCCTAATTGCCATTCCTAGGTGTAACAGTGAAAACATTCCAACTCGCGATACAGAAAGAATCACTTATAGCATGTTTCCTGTCATCCCTCGATAATATTGCTGTTCTTTTACACTGATATATACTGTCAACTAATACTAAAAAAGCGAACACCAATCAAAAACAAAAATATATTGTTAGTGTTGACGAGGATAAGACAATGAAAGGTTCTTTATTTCGACAAACATCTCCAATAAATAGGGTAGGTAGGTAGGACTAACTTTTGTTTCTTTTTCCGGGCTTCTGTTTCATGAAAAAACCTATATCAGGGCATATCACTCTTGTAGAAAGTTTTAGATATCAAATAGTCAAACTTTAAAGTGACACGCTCATGTTTTTGACCAAAAATTAGTTTTCTCAGTTATGCATCTGAAAACACTTGTTTTATTATTGTTTTACTCTATGATATCGAAATCGCAGACAAAAATACAGTTGTAGCATAAAAAAGTATTTTGGTTTTAGTGGGGTTCGAACTCACGCCGGTAGAGTCAAGAAAGCAAAAAGAAAACAGCCGGCTAGTCCAGAGGGCCACCCGGACTCTAACAAAAGTGGATATGTTAACCTGTTAATTAATAAAATCACGTGGTAATGTCAATCAACCAATCACGCAACAACACATCCATAATTAAATCGCATATGAAAAATATGGTCTTCAACGACGATAGTTCAGCAAATATCAACATTTGCTAAAGGGTTCCAGCTTTTGGTATTTTTTGTTTTAACACTCCTTATGATTTACCACACTTTAATTCGTAATTAAAAAGTGCACTTTACAAACCATGAGCGAGTCACTTTAGCATGTCCACTGAGTGCACGTGGCACGTGTTCAAGAAAATTACGAAAATATTCCACACAACGGCAAAAAAGGGTCGGAAAGAAATGATAAGGTCGGTTAAAATGATAGTGTCGGTCGGATTAGATGAATCAAACAATTTTATCTTTTTACGCCTTAAAAAGGAAACACCTCAAAACACTGCAAATAATGTATCGAAAATAAAAAGAATGCATATCTTGAAGAGCTATAGATAAGGTAAATTCATAAAACACATTAAACCAAATACCAAGGATCAAACGTGTATCAAAAGGCGATATCAACTGGAAATAGAAGGAAGGCAATGCGCTCGTCGTTAAAAGCTTGTAACAATATAAAATCAAAGCACTGATAGTGCTGAACGGCTTTAGCGACGATTCTTTGTATTGGATAATCACCACACTTTAGACAAACATCTTGGGGTATTTTATTTTATAAATGTCAATATCAATACAAATTGATTCAGTGTATTCCATGAGTTAGAAATGTTATATTGTAAACATGTTACAGAGTTTAAAGGACAACATAGTAAAAGGTGGTATTCAGATTGTATCATACATGTGTACTAGTGTGTTATTCTATTATGCCTACCAACTTCAATTTTTAGACAATGAGAGCACAATTGTAGTGTTGATAATATAGTTTCTATTCTGAACATATCTCAAACAAAGAGAGAATTACAATTTATTCACATACTAGACCAATTATCCGTAACAGGAAAAAATCCTTAAATTGTTCATTAAACATAAGATTAAAACAGCAAGGGTTGATATTTTTGAACATGCACAAACATAGATTACAATGCAGAGGAAAATTACCCAGCTTACCATGTACTTGAAGTATGAAACCCAATACAATGGTTCAAAGGTAAAAGGAGCCCACTTACAAATTCAACATTTTTGAGAGAAAAAAAATGGAAAAAAATAAATATTTTCATTTCCGAATGGAAATGGCTTATTTTGCATAGTCTAACTAAAATGACTATTTATGTTTCAAACGTGTGAAGTTTAAAGATGCTAAAAAAACACAATTTTTGCACTTTAAAAAATGCAAATCTTATCAATTTTTTAATTTGAAGGGGTTAAAACTGTTAAAAACTATTCCTACAAGAAATAAAAGATTCCAACTGCATTTTGCCGCTATAATATTTCTTCAGATTTGAGTATTTTTTTAAGTAAAAGGTGCCAAATACAGTTAAACCCTTTTAACGCTATGAAGTTTAAGCAATTATCTACTTTTTCTTAAAAAAGAAGTGTACAGTACATGTCTAATCTGTAGATACGACATCAATCAATATATTGCTGTGTTCCCTTTATTTAGATAGTATGTAAGAAAACTAAGAAATGGGGCACATTTTACTGAGGTATTTCAATTTTTCTTTCACATGCCCAACTCTACATTGTACACAAATACATGCAAATAATAAGTTAAGTTAATACATATGACTATGATGTCAATGTTTCATTAGTTTTTAATCAAAATCATTGCATATATTGAATGCATCTTGCATATAATGAAAACAGAGCTTGCATAACAATAATTGATAACAGTCTTGTTTATTTATGTAATTATTTATTAAAACATTTTTTTGAAAACTTTCAAATTCTTTATAGCTAAGTCGGATCCGACATGTTAACCAAATATCATATTTAGATCACTATTAAAACCGCCACGTAGTGCAGCTATTTACGGACAAGCAAAAAGAAAATCTAGGAATTTGATCAGCGTTGCCAATTGGCTGTGCTCGCCTACGCAATTATGAGGTTATAATTAATTCTGTGCTTTGTCAGTATTGAACAAGATGTAGAGCGAAAAGTTTGCGTGAACCTTTATATAATGTAGAACTAAATGTCGTGAAGCTAGCATACATTTGTTGGGCAAAGACTAGCATTGATCCTTCGTTCACAATAAGCTCAGACCTGTAAACTCAAGACTTGTCAACTCACGGCATAATGTTTAAATCAATGCCCTGTGTGTCGTATTTCATATTTCACATAATAATGAATAATAATAATTTCTGTTCCATCTATCAATTGCTTATACAGTTTATTGATACATGATCATGTGCTTTGGGCCTCACCAAAATATAATACCATACATGTTTATGTTGAAATGATTATGAAACCAACCCAATTATTTCTTATTTAGAAAAAAGGAATACCATTTTTATCATATATATATATATATATATATCTTTATGAGCTTTATCAAGCTTTATATTTTACTGCATTGAAAAAACATGTCATTTTACCGAAAAGCAAAGAAAGAAAAACTAGAATTATATCTAAAACACGTAAAAACAAAAAAGCCGTCTTATATCTCTAGCTTTATCATTGATAATGAGAACATGGATTTGTATAATACTACTATGAAATTGAACTTAGGTTGTTGCACACAAGGAATGGGTAACTATCTAGGACACGCAACCAGACGGATCAAAAATTTTAGATATGCATAAAAATCATGACAGCGTGAATAATATGGTAAGGGCATATTGATGTAGTCATATCGAAAGTAAAGGTAATCGTGGACGCATACTAGTGAATATGTTTGCCGATGTTACAGATGAAGTAATTGAGGACCCTAACATCCTCCATGTGAAAGCAGTGGACCTGGACATTAAAAACAACACCAAAGCCCACCGCACAGATGAGTTTGACATCGCAGATGCAAGCGTCTACGATGACAGGGAATTTTTGGTTGTTAGGCGCGGACAAGCGTTCAAGGCTAACATTACGTTCAGCAAAGAATTCGATCCATCCGAAGATGACCTCAGGCTGATCTTTCAGTTCGGTATGTCATTTTTAAGATGTTATAACCATTCCATTGTTTAATGCCATTAACTCCAAGCAAAGAAATCAATTGGTAAATCTGGAGATTTTAATTTAATTGTCGTTGTTCTCTAAGTACGATTTGTATTGTAGGGAAATATCCACTGGCATCGTCCGGCTCCTATGTTGAACTTGTTTTGTCTGACAAGGACGTTAAGAGCGAATGGGGCGCGTGGATGGAGTCCAGGGAAGAAAAAGTAACGTCCATTCAGGTTGTGACGCCACCGACAGTTTACGTCGGCAAGTGGACCCTAAGTGTTGACATTATCAAGCGGAAAGATGCCAAAATAACGATCTATAGATACAAACACGAAAAACCAATTTACGTCCTGTTCAACCCATGGTGCAAAGGTAATGTATGCATATTCTTTAAATATGTATATGACAATTTATTAACTCAAACTGTAATAATCAGTTTTGTTGTTGTACATACTGCAAGCGGGAGAGACAGTTTACATTTTACTGTTTTTGTTGAAAAGCGACCACCAGCTCCTTGAGGGTTTTTTGGTGTGATGGGTCGAAAGGCACAAACTCCGTGGATTAAGACAATACTGATTTCCAGTTTGTTTTAATGCGAACTATGTACGTAATACATACGTGTGCAATAACCTCGCAGTAATTTGATTTGAAATTCGATATTAATACAAGATTACAAAAATGTTTCTAAGTATCATGCAGTCATTTGCCGTGGTAGTAAGCGTGCGTTATTTGCGTTAGTCTAAGAGAGGACGCGAAACATGACTTATTTTGCACTACGCCTTGTAAAAGAAGCACTCTTAAACGCCCATATCAATTCAATTTCAATTAGACGAGTAACTGGCATTCGGATAAATTACAGCGCTGTTCACTTATACCGCACGGTAGTTATTGAACATTGTCATTGACAACATGGTTCAAAACAGTGACGACGTCATTGAAATTAACTCGCACCGAAGCGTTGGTGTAAAATTTCAATCACTTAGTACTTGGGAGTTTGTTGTCGTAACTAATGTTATTGTAAGGTATATGTCAGAGGACAGTGTGTACATCCATGGCTGATAAGGATGACACAGTAGCGTATTGTAAGGTATATGTCAGAGGACAGTGTGTACATCCATGGCTGATAAGGATGACACAGTAGCGTATTGTAAGGTATATATATGTCAGAGGACAGTGTGTACATGACTGATAAGGATGACACAGTAGCGTATTGTAAGGTATATGTCAAAGGACAGTGTGTACATCCATGGCTGATAAGGATGACACAGCAGTGTATTGTAAGGTATATATATGTCAGAGGACAGTGTGTACATGACTGATAAGGATGACACAGTAGCGTATTGTAAGGTATATGTCAGAGGACAGTGTGTACATCCATGGCTGATAAGGATGACACAGTAGCGTATTGTAAGGTATATATATGTCAGAGGACAGTGTGTACATGACTGATAAGGATGACACAGTAGCGTATTGTAAGGTATATGTCAAAGGACAGTGTGTACATCCATGGCTGATAAGGATGACACAGCAGTGTATTGTAAGGTATATATATGTCAGAGGACAGTGTGTACATGACTGATAAGGATGACACAGTAGCGTATTGTAAGGTATATGTCAGAGGACAGTGTGTACATCCATGGCTGATAAGGATGACACAGCAGTGTATTGTAAGGTATATATATGTCAGAGGACAGTGTGTACATGACTGATAAGGATGACACAGTAGCGTATTGTAAGGTATATGTCAAAGGACAGTGTGTACATCCATGGCTGATAAGGATGACACAGCAGTGTATTGTAAGGTATATATATGTCAGAGGACAGTGTGTACATGACTGATAAGGATGACACAGTAGCGTATTGTAAGGTATATGTCAAAGGACAGTGTGTACATCCATGGCTGATAAGGATGACACAGCAGCGTATTGTAAGGTATATATATGTCAGAGGACAGTGTGTACATGGCTGATAAGGATGACACAGCAGCGTATTGTAAGGTATATTTCAGAAGACAATGTGTATACGCCTGGTACGGATGACACAGTAGCGTATTGTAAGGTATATTTCAGAAGACAGTGTGTATACGCCTGGTACGGATGACACAGTAGCGTATTTTAAGGTATATTTCAGAAGACAGTGTGTATACGCCTGGTACGGATGACACAGTAACGTATTGTAAGGTATATTTCAGAAGACAGTGTGTATACGCCTGATACGGATGACACAGTAGCGTATTGTAAGGTATATTTCAGAAGACAGTGTGTATACGCCTGATACGGATGACACAGAAGCGTATTGTAAGGTATATTTCAGAAGACAGTGTGTATACGCCTGATACGGATGACACAGTAGCGTATTGTAAGGTATATGTCGGAGGACAATGTGTATACGCCTAGTAAAGTTGACACAGTAGCGTATTGTAAGGTATATTTCAGAAGACAGTGTATACGCCTAATAAGGTTGACACAGTAGCCTACTGTAAGATATATTTCAGAGGACAGTGTGTACATATCTGAAAAAAATCACCCACCATTATGTTATTTGGTATATTTCAGAGGACGGTGTGTATATGCCTGATAAGGATGGCTCGCAGATTGGAGAGTACGTTCTGAATGACACGGGCAAGATTTATGCAGGGAATACCAGAAGTATATCACCCAAACCATGGGTCTTTGGGCAGGTAGGAGGAGAGGAAATACACCTCTTGAAATAAAGTTATTTTTCATCGCGTTTGAGACAAATGCTAACAAGCTTGTTGTTCCGCGAGAGTGTGACATTGTGCTGTTATTGAAACCTGTAACTCGCTCGCCATACTTTTCGCCACTATTTTACAGTATTTTTTGTAATCTCGAAAAGTCCTTATAGTCCTTATAATCTTTTTGCAATACATTGCTTGTTGCACCAAAAGTCTTACATGGCATTCGTGTATGGACGTCCGTATTATGAACGGTTGTTTTACTTTGTTCCAGTTTACGGGGAACGTGTTAGACTGTATATTAAACTTGTTGGACACGGAGATGAACGTAAAGAAGAGAGGGGACCCAGTAATGGTGTCAAGGAAATTGTCTGCTTTGGTAGGCCTATCACTGTTAGTTTTTGTGTTTGAGTTCAATGCATCACTATGTAAATGCAATATGATGCATTAATGAATTCAGTGGGTGAAATCCTTTTAATATATATATATATATATATATTTACATAAATTCTGTTTTTTGAAAAACTTTTGATAAGTGTTTTTTTTTCTCAATTATGACACTATTTAAGCTTAAAGATTTCAATCAGCGCACAGAATCTTATGCAAAGGCGCCAAAATGGGTAGTTGTTTTGGGTTGCTTTTTCATCATTAAACAACAGGAACTACAGGAACCAGAAGCCGTGCATGTATTAATGACCCTGTTTAGAGCTACGATGGTCAAGGCCTAGCGGACACGTCATAAAACTACTATGTAAACTATAAACTATATGGACATGCCCAGTAGCCCAAAATGTAACAATGACGTATCAAATAGTTTACATCATAACCGTGATAAATTCATATCTGATACACGCAAGAGATAACAATAATTTGTAATAAGGACGTGTAATCGAAAAAATGGTCATTTGTAATTGTTAAGTACTGTTTATCTTTCCACTCTGCGCATTGTTATCAGGTGAACTCGTCGAACGAAGACGGAATTCTGACGGGTAATTGGAGTGGTGATTATACAGGCGGCACCTCTCCCCTAGACTGGACCGGCAGTGTCGCCATATTTGAACAGTACTACGAGACCAACGCCCCCGTGGAGTATGGGCAGTGCTGGGTGTTCTCCGGCATCCTAACGACAGGTAGGACAACACCACGGGCATCTCTGTTGTGATATTCACAGGGACGCGTTTAATTCAAAATTTAGCCTTGAAGTGTGAAAGTGTCTTATTAGTTTTTTATCTGATATATATTTGTAAGAATCAAATAAAAACAATGAGCTAATCCTCTGATAGCTCTATCAACCGAACCAGTAAACTTTGATGCGTGATGACCCCATAGTTTGGTATCTTTGGATAGATAACTTAAATTTAACATAAATGACCGAAAGTACATTATTTATATAGTTATTACAGTTAATACATTTTCTTTTTCTGTGCACATACCTCCCTCAAATAATACCAATACTAAAAGGGGTGTCTGATATATATTCAGTCAATCCACAGTCGAGAAAACGGAAATACTTAATTTGCAGCCATCTGTGACGTTCCTGCAGATTTCAGCATGCGTTCTAAGCATCTCTTAGCATAACAATTCCTTTGAATAGAGTTCCTGTGTCATTCCCTTATCGCTTAATTGACGTGAAAAGGTACACATTTCCGTAGGCAAGTACATTCGTGTAGCGGTTTGTAGGAATATAAGTATTCCATGTCAGAAAAAAAAACGTGCGTTTATAAATCTACACGCACTTTCATACATTATAAAGAAAATCCAACCTCGATTTTGTAACAATGCGTTTTATACAAAATAAGGGGTGAGAGAAAAAACTCGTCCAGGAAACGTGCTACAGTCGAGTGATAACCATCAAGGTTGGCAAATAAGAATATATCCATGCAAGTTCAGTGACAACATGCACAGAAATGCCATAATTGCCGAGAAAAAACGAAACATTATGGATAAAATTAACACGTTTATGTGTACGCATTGCATCGTACACATTCTGTTCAATAACTTTTTCTTCAAAGTTATGATAGGGAATTAAAATGCTGATCGAAGAACATATTTTCGCTACATACTGGACGCATATTTTTTTTTTTCAAATTTTAAAGAGAAAAAGTTGGGATCAGAATCGGTACGTTTCCTAATAAGTCCCCATTTGATTTGCACTGAAACAATTTTCTCACTTAATGTTTGTATGTATGATCATCTTAACTCGGTATATAAATGGACAGGTCTTTTTGCACTGAAATTATTTATACCACCAGCTTGTCGCGCTCTGGGGATCCCGGCACGAAGCGTGACGAACTTCGCCTCGGCGCACGACACGGACGGAAGTATCACCATTGACGAACACTATGACTCGGACGGAGAACCAATGGCGCATCTCAACGGCGACTCTTGTTGGTAAAGAACATATTAAGCCATCGTCTTAAATGGACTCGCTCATGTTTTGTAGCCATTTTTCCACAGTTATGAATATGAACACACTTACATTATATCTAGTTTACTCTTTGATACTGACATTGCAGAGAAATATACAATTACAGTATAGAAAACAACCTGGTTGTAGTGGGGAGCGAACTCACGCCGGTCAACGGTCAAGTCGAGTAAAAAAATACAACATACTAAGCTGACTATTATGCCAATCTTTATTGAAAACATTGGAAGCACCATGTGATAATGTCAATCGACCAATCACGTCACAGCCTTTTGCTAAATCGCTTTAGTAACGCATTTCAAAATGTTGAACTTTAAAGACAATATATTTGAGCATATATCAATATTTTGAAGGGTTCCAGCCGTTATTATCTTAGTTTTTACACTAATATTTATTTGTTACACTTAATTTCGAAATAAAACCCCCCGTTAAAAGTGCATTTTACAAACCATGAACGAGTCCCTCTAAGCTCCTAATGAATACATGTACTAGATGTTTCGGTTATATTTCAAAATATGACTCCTTGGCTAGTTTGACGTTTTTAATGTCACGAAACCGATCATTTTTCAGGAATTTCCACGTGTGGAATGATGTTTGGATGGCCCGTCCGGACCTGCAGGCCGGATATGGCGGCTGGCAGGCCATCGACGCCACTCCACAGGAAGAGAGCATATATGGTGAGTGTTCGCATTGAAAGACAGCGAGTTACACGGGAAACAGAAGCTGCGACTTAGTAAATGTAGCCGTTCGACGTCTTGTATCCACAATTATTTCAATGATTGTAATTGTGAGAGGAAATGCTCAGACGAAATGGGTATATCTATTATTCCACGTATATAACATCGAACGGTACTTGATATGTTGATTTGTACGGCCATGTGACCAGTGCTGGAAACATCGATCTTATATCTCATTGTATGATATATCACGCGCAACAACTCTTTTCTTCAAATACATTACTCATGTGCAATTCAAATAATGCCTTATTTTAGTAAAATCCTATCAAAGTCATAAGCAGTTAATAACAATTTCTATAGAATGAAAAAGATTTATACCACACTGTTTACTAAAGTCATGAAGCGCAATAATTTGTAATCGTGGTTGACGCCGAACTCTGATATGATTTTACTAAAATACAGTTAGTATTAAAGCATGTCCTACTGCTGTGTCTGCATCCCCCGACCTGTTCCTCCCCCTAGGTGGAAGTCGCTCGTACTGCATGGGTCCAATGTCGCTGCGTGCCATTCGGGAGGGCAGAGTCAATTTCCCGTACGACGGACCATTTGTGTTTGCGGAAGTGAACGCGGACAGGGTTACCTGGAAGAAAAACAAGGACACCGCCAATTTTGAAATAGTCGACATAACGAAAAGCAGGTATTGATCGCATAGTGAAACCCAACATCCTATAATCTAATGCACCAGTCAATTGTAACCACGGCCTCCCAGGTCCGGGGAATAGCGGGGACTTTCGGTCCAGCCAAGCCCGTGTAAAATCCCCGCCCTGCGGGGACGAACTGCTGATAAAATCCCCGCCAAATGCGCCCGCACCCCCAGGGACCTTAGGTAAGGCCTATTCCCCGCTATTTTTGGCGCGAAGACAAAACTACCGCATTCACCCGGCACTGCGGGGCCACCTGGATGGTAAAAACACGTCCCATTTCCCCCGCTATCCTCGGTATACCCCCGGACCTGGGGTGGGGGGGGCGTGGTTAGAATTGACTGGTGCATAATAGCGTTAAATAGTCAATCAAATAAATAGACAAAGATATACACAATAAGAAACGGTAATGATATACGCCTCGTCAACATACCTACGCCATAGACGATAATTAACTCTCGCAGGTTATTAAAATACCATCAATTGCATAAACATGACTTTGGACATATTTGTGTTTTATAAACGTTCGTTTTTCTAACCACTATTTTTAGCGTTGGTCGGTATTTAAGCACAAAGGGAGTGAAAGGTATGACATTCGAACGCACGTGGTTTGAGAAGCTCATTTGCTCGGATGAAGAACGGGAGGACGTGACATGTCAATACAAGTTTAAAGAAGGTCCGGTATTTCTCTAAATTTATTCAAACATTCAACATACAAGACAAAATTAAAACAAATCCTCAAAATTGTATTGAAAATAAATAATATTAAAGAAAATAATCCGAAAAATTCGTTTAACAGTATGTGAAACACTCAATTATACGTTTATCAAGCACTGATGGCCTTACTTGTTCATGTATTTTTGTCATTAAATATAGCATTAGAACGTGATGCCACAAGGGCATGGGAACCACTTTGTCAGTGCAGTGAGCTAAGAAAACTTTAAAACGGGTACAATAAGTAGGTTAGATAGGGAAAGAAAAAAAGAATACCAACGGTTTACTTATGTAATAAATGTTTTGTAATTGGGTATGAGTACTTATTACAAATCATAAAACCACTCGTATTGTTTCCCTCAGGAAGTGAAGAGGAGCGGGCGGCGGTGAGGGAGGCCAGTATGCACTCGAGCGAAACAACCAAGAAGACCAAAGTCTATGAGCCTGCTGTCAAGGTGAGCCTGGGCTTTAAGTTCTACCTCGTAGTCAATGTGTTTCTTGTTGTAGTATCAAATCGGCAAGTTTGAAGAATATTTGAATACTCGAAGTTTGAGTTATGCATTCGCTGAAAGGAGTGTCCCTGTATTTTCCATTGAATTATTGCTCGTCCAGTATTTGCTTAGAACGTGCACTACAGGCGCTGTGAGCGAAGTATTTTGAAATGCATCTGCTTGGACATCCATATCAACGACAGTTGACCTCTTTGTCGCATACGTTATACACAGTATTATGAAGATGTTGACTTTTTCCCTTCTTTTCGCAAGGATGTTGAGTTCAAAGTGTCCGCTGATCCGAATACGTTTGTTGGTGACGACATCGAGGTAACACTTGTCATGGAGAATAAGAGCGATTCCACGAGAACCGTCAGCGGTACATTGGTGATCGGGACGACATTCTACACCGGTGTCTTCCATAAAGAACTTCTGAAAAAGAAATTCCAAGGAGTACAAGTTGAAGGTTTAAAAGGTAGAAATTAAAAATAAGAGATATTAATGGGTATACTGTTGGTGATATTTACAGTGTGTAATCATTGTTTGGGGTTTCTTGTTGTTTTGAATCCTCGATGTCCGAGCAGTTTGGGGTTTCTTGTTGTTTTTAACCCTCGATGTCCGAGCAGTTTGGGGTTTCTTGTTGTTTTGAACCCTCGATGTCCGAGCAGTTTGGGATTTCTTGTTGTTTTGAACCCTCGATGTCCGAGCAGTTTGGGATTTCTTGTTGTTTTGAACCCTCGATATCCGAGCAGTTTGGGATTTCTTGTTGTTTTGAACCCTCGATGTCCGAGCAGTTTGGGATTTCTTGTTGTTTTGAACCCTCGATGTCCGAGCAGTTTGGGGTTTCTTGTTGTTTTGAACCCTCGATGTCCGAGCAGTTTGGGGTTTCTTGTTGTTTTGAACCCTCGATGTCCGAGCAGTTTGGGGTTTCTTGTTGTTTTGAACCCTCGATGTCCGAGCAGTTTGGGGCTTCTTGTTGTTTTGAACCCTCGATGTCCGAGCAGTTTGGGATTTCTTGTTGTTTTGAACCCTCGATGTCCATGCAGTTTGGGATTTCTTGTTGTTTTGAACCCTCGATGTCCGAGCAGTTTGGGATTTCTTGTTGTTTTGAACCCTCGATGTCCGAGCAGTTTGGGATTTCTTGTTGTTTTGAACCCTCGATGTCCGAGCAGTTTGGGATTTCTTGTTGTTTTGAACCCTCGATGTCCGAGCAGTTTGGGGTTTCTTGTTGTTTTGAACCCTCGATGTCCGAGCAGTTTGGGATTTCTTGTTGTTTTGAACCCTCGATGTCCGAGCAGTTTGGGGTTTCTTGTTGTTTTGAACCCTCGATGTCCGAGCAGTTTGGGGCTTCTTGTTGTTTTGAACCCTCGATGTCCGAGCAGTTTGGGGCTTCTTGTTGTTTTGAACCCTCGATGTCCGAGCAGTTTGGGGTTTCTTGTTGTTTTGAACCCTCGATGTCCGAGCAGTTTGGGGTTTCTTGTTGTTTTGAACCCTCGATGTCCGAGTAGTGGTAACACTATGTCAACGGTGGTATAGTTTACACGAAAACGAATACGACTTTAAAAAGACATTAAATTATTGTTAAAAAAGAGAAGGCATTAACACACGTGACAAACCGGAAGTTACAACACAATAACAATAATTGATTTTAGATATGCCTCAAATAAATATGATCTGTATAGAGAACTCAACAGAAGTTATGTCCCTTAATCAATTTGATATCAGGAAACATATTAGTATACATATGGGGATGGCACTCACATGCAATTCTCAATTTCTCAAGTCATCATTACCTAGCTACGTCAATAAATTTAATGATAAATATATATTTTGTGTTTTTGTTTGCCTGTAGACTTTATGTAAAATGATCTCGCTTCTATTACAGAGGAGAAGTTCCGCGTTCCTGTTAAAGAGTACCTTGATAAGCTTGCGGACCATTTCATGATCAGCATCTCGTTCGTGTGCGTCGTTCAGGAGACCAGACAACACTTTGTAGACTCTAGCGAGCTCAGGCTCAGGAAACCGCATCTTACCGTCAAGGTACGATCTGCAAAATTGCTCCGATTGTGTTCATTACATGTACACTTAATTCATTAAAGGTAATGGTTCTGCGATGCATTTATTTTGTAAAGAAATCGTAATATACTACACTATCATAATATATCGCTTCTATGAAGCTCATTGAACATATTTCTGTTCTCGTCTAAGCTTCTTGCATCGGTACCAGTTAAACAATGATAACATTGTGGAACATACTGTTGCTAAACAGATACGATAGCGCCGATTTGACTACACAAACAATAGGCCTAACAGACACTGACATACTTTTGTTTTGATTGTTCAGTCTGCTTGAAGTTATAAGTGAAGTTAAGTGTTTATTCCTGACAGGCGCCCGACAAGGCGAGAGTGGACAAGAGTTTCCAGGTAAACGTGTCCTTCGTCAATCCACTGCCGGTCTCCCTCACGAAGTGTGAGCTCCGCGTTGAAGGCCCGGGACTACTTAAACCAATCTGCTTCCAACAACCGTAAGTACCTCCCTCTTACAATGCGTTCTTCGTGTGGTATATGCATTAAAAAAAGAGAACAGTGTATAAACAAATGTTACGAGTGATGATTTTTAACATATTATATTATTTTTTGATAATCTTGTATTGGATGTTGTGCGCCTGTAATTGACTCCACATTTTGTTCAGTAAAACCTGACTTAACACAAACGCAACATTTTGTGTTGCACGTGAGACCTGGTTCTCACTGTCGAGAATTGGACCCGATCGGTCATGAAACGTGTCAACGGGCTCAAACGTGACGTCATCTTCGAGAATCTTAAAGAATCGTTCGCAGTCCTCATAGGGAACTAGTTAATCTGTTAATGTTGTACAGCTAAAAAAAGGTACCAGGTGGCAGTTCTGGGCACTTTTAAGCCAGTTTTAGTCATATGATATTTATCAAACCGAAAAAGTTTCGCGAATATTAACTAGATAGCTAAATAATTATAGCGAAAATTAAGTGGTTAACACCAGTTCGCTTTTAAAAATTATCTAAGTCCCGACAAAACACCATACAATACGACTACTTGAATATCGACGTCGCTGATTAACCATAACGTGTAAACGAATGCACTGCGTGTATTCACATTGCTGCTTCAGTAGTTGATACGGTAGGTCATGGTCGCAATTTTACCTGGATGCGATTATACTTCAACGAGCTTGCGTATATAAACGAAATTAGGTTCATCACGAATGCCCCAACATATGTAACGATCTATTTTGTCTTTAGTTCGGTCTGGTACAGATACATTGCGATAACGTTAGGAATACTTCAAGGTTATGGACGATTACAGGAGATATTGTCTGCAACCCAGTCTGGCTCATGGACATCGCAATGACTCGGTGGATTTAAATGTCTACGATGTATTGTTAACTACAAAGTCAATTATGTTGACGGTATCAACTCACTATTCAGATTTTGATCATGATCGGACAGAATTTATAAAATGATGAGACATAGAAATCGTGCGTAGTCCTGATAAAATGGTAGGGCTATGACTTTTTAACTTTTCAAACTGTCGTTGCCCTGTCTTGGTGTTATCGTAGAGCTGTCTTGATGTTATCGTACAGCTGTCTTGGTGTTATCGAAGAGTTGTCCTTTTGTTATCGTAGAGCTGTCTTACTGTTATCGTAGAGCTGTCTTAAGAGCAGTCTTGGTTTTATCGTAGAGGTGTCTTAGTGTTATCGTAGAGCTGTCTTAATGTTATCGAAGAGTTGTCCTTGTAGTATCGTAGAGCTGTTTTAGTGTTATCGTAGAGCGGCCTTGGTGTTATCGTAGAGCGGCCTTGGTGTTATCGTAGAGCTGTCTTAGTGTTATCGTAGAGCGGTCTTGGTGTTATCGTAGAGCTGTCTTAGTGTTATCGTAAGGCTGTCCTAGTGTTATCGTAGAGCGGCCTTGGTGTTATCGTAGAGCTGTCTTATTGTTATCGTAGAGCGGTCTTGGTGTTATCGTAGAGCTGTCTTAGTGTTATCGTAGAGCTGTCTTAGTGTTATCGTAGAGGGGCCTTGGTGTTATCGTAGAGCTGTTTTAGTGTTATCGTAGAGCGGTCTTGATGTTATCATAGAGCTGTTTAGTGTTATCGTAGATCTGTCCTAGTGTTATCGTAGAGCTGTCCTAGTGTTATCGTAGAGCTGTCTTATTGTTATCGTAGAGCGGTCTTGGTGTTATCGCAGAGCTGTCTTAGTGTTATCGTAGAGCTGTCTTAGTGTTATCGTAGAGCTGACCTAGTGTTATCGTAGAGCTGTCTTAGTGTTATCGTAGAGCTAACCTAGTGTTATCGTAGAGCTGTCCTAGTGTTATCGTAGAGCTGTCCTAGTGTTATCGTAGAGCGGTCTTGGTGTTATCGTACAGCGGTCTTGGTGTTATCGTAGAGCTGTCTTAATGTAATCGAAGAGTTGTCCTTGTGGTATCGTAGAGCGGTCTTGGTGTTATCGTAGAGCGGTCTTAGTGTTATCGTAGAGCTGTCTTAATGTTATCGTAGAGCGGTCTTAGTGTTATCGTAGAGCTGTCCTAGTGTTTTCGTAGAGCTGTCTTGGTGTTATCGTAGAGCTGTCTTAATGTTATCGAAGAGTTGTCCTTGTGATATCGTAGAGCGGCCTAAGTGTTATCGTAGAGCGGTCTTGGTGTTATCGTAGAGCTGTCTTAATGTTATCGAAGACTGTCCTAGTGTTATCGTAGAGCGGCCTTGGTGGTATCGTAGAGTGGTCTTAGTGTTATCCTAGAGCGGTTTTGGTGTTATCGTAGAGCTGACCTAGTAGTATCGTAGAGCTGTCCTAGTACCATCGTATAGCTGTCCTAGTACTATCGTATAGCTGTCCTAGTACTATCGTATAGCTGTCCTAGTACTATCGTATAGCTGTCCTAGTACTATCGTATAGCTGTCCTAGTACTATCGTATAGCTGTCCTAGTACTATCGTAGAGCTGTCCTAGCTAGTACTATCGTATAGCTGTCCTAGTACTATCGTAGAGCTGTCCTAGCTAGTACTATCGTAGAACTGTCCTAGTACTATCGTATAGCTGTCCTAGTACTATCGTAGAGCTGTCCTAGCTAGTACTATCGTAGAGCTGTCCTAGCTAGTACTATCGTAGAGCTGTCCTAGTATTATCGTATAGCTGTCCTAGTGCTATCGTATAGCTGTCCTAGTACTATCGTAGAGCTGTCCTAGCTAGTACTATCGTAGAGCTGTCCTAGTACTATCGAATAGCTGTCCTAGTACTATCATATAGCTGTCCTAGTACTATCGTAGAGCTGTCCTAGCTAGTACTATCGTATAGCTGTCCTAGTACTATCGTAGAGCTGTCCTAGCTAGTACTATCGTAGAGCTGTCCTAGTACTATCGTATAGCTGTCCTAGTACTATCGTAGAGCTGTCCTAGTACTATCGTATAGCTGTCCTAGTACTATCGTAGAGCTGTCCTAGCTAGTACTATCGTAGAGCTGTCCTAGCTAGAACTATCATAGAGCTGTCCTAGTACTATCGTATAGCTGTCCTAGTACTATCGTATAGCTGTCCTAGTACTATCGTATAGCTGTCCTAGTACTATCGTAGAGCTGTCCTAGTACTATCGTAGAGCTGTCCTAGCTAGTACTATCGTAGAGCTGTCCTAGTACTATCGTATAGCTGTCCTTGTACCATCGTAGAGCTGTCCTAGCTAGTACTATCGTATAGCTGTCCTAGTACTATCGTAGAGCTGTCCTAGCTAGTACTATCGTATAGCTGTCCTAGTACTATCGTAGAGCTGTCCTAGCTAGTACTATCATAGAGCTGTCCTAGCTAGTACTATCGTAGAGCTGTCCTAGCTAGTACTATCGTAGAGCTGTCCTAGCTAGTACTATCGTATAGCTGTCCTAGTACTATCGTAGAACTGTCCTAGCTAGTACTATCATAGAGCTGTCCTAGTACTATCGTAGAGCTGTCCTAGCTAGTACTATCGTAGAGCTGTCCTAGTACTATCGTAGAGCTGTCCTAGCTAGTACTATCGTATAGCTGTCCTAGTTCTATCGTAGAGCTGTCCTAGCTAGTACTATCGTATAGCTTTCCTAGTACTATCGTATAGCTGTCCTAGTACTATCGTACAGCTGTCCTAGTACTATCGTAGAGCTGTCCTAGTACTATCGTAGAGCTGTCCTAGCTAGTACTATCGTAGAGCTGTCCTAGTACTATCGTATAGCTGTCCTTGTACCATCGTAGAGCTGTCCTAGCTAGTACTATCGTATAGCTGTCCGAGTACTATCGTATAGCTGTCCTTGTACCATCGTAGAGCTGTCCTAGCTAGTACTATCGTAGAGCTGTCCTAGTACTATCGTATAGCTGTCCTTGTACCATCGTAGAGCTGTCCTAGCTAGTACTATCGTAGAGCTGTCCTAGCTAGTACTATCGTAGAGCTGTCCTAGTACTATCGTAGAGCTGTCCTAGCTAGTGCTATCGTAGAGCTGTCCTAGTACTATCGTATAGCTGTCCTAGTACTATCGTATAGCTGTCCTAGTACTATCGTATAGCTGTCCTAGTACTATCGTAGAGCTGTCCTAGTACTATCGTATAGCTGTCCTAGTACTATCGTATAGCTGTCCTAGTACTATCGTATAGCTGTCCTATTACTATCGTATAGCTGTCCTAGTACTATCGTATAGCTGTCCTAGTACTATCGTAGAGCTGTCCTAGTACTATCGTATAGCTGTCCTAGTGCTATCGTATAGCTGTCCTAGTACTATCGTATAGCCGGCCTAGTACTATCGTAGAGCTGTCTTATCGTATAGCTGTCCTAGTACTATCGTATAGCTGTCCTAGTGCTATCGTAGAGCTGTCCTAGCTAGTACTATCGTATAGCTTTCCTAGTACTATCGTATAGCTGTCCTAGTACTATCGTACAGCTGTCCTAGTACTATCGTAGAGCTGTCCTAGTACTATCGTAGAGCTGTCCTAGCTAGTACTATCGTAGAGCTGTCCTAGTACTATCGTATAGCTGTCCTTGTACCATCGTAGAGCTGTCCTAGCTAGTACTATCGTAGAGCTGTCCTAGTACTATCGTATAGCTGTCCTAGTACTATCGTATAGCTGTCCTAGTACTACCGTAGAGCTGTCCTAGTACTATCGTAGAGCTGTCCTAGTACTATCGTATAGCTGTCCTAGTACTATCGTATAGCTGTCCTAGTACTATCGTATAGCTGTCCTATTACTATCGTATAGCTGTCCTAGTACTATCGTATAGCTGTCCTAGTACTATCGTAGAGCTGTCCTAGTACTATCGTATAGCTGTCCTAGTGCTATCGTATAGCTGTCCTAGTACTATCGTATAGCCGGCCTAGTACTATCGTAGAGCTGTCCTAGTACTATCGTATAGCTGTCCTAGTACTATCGTAGAGCTGTCCTAGTACTATCGTAGAGCTGTCCTAGTACTATCGTAGAGCTGACCTAGTACTATCGTAGAGCTGTCCTAGTGCTATCGTATAGCTGTCCTAGTACTATCGTATAGCTGTCCTAGTGCTATCGTAGAGCTGACCTAGTACTATCGTAGAGCTGTCCTAGTACTATCGTAGAGCTGTCCAAGTGCTATCGTAGAGTTGTCCTAGTACTATCGTAGAGCTGTCCTAGTACTATCGTATAGCTGTCCTAGTGCTATCGTATAGCTGTCCTAGTGCTATCGTAGAGCTGACCTAGTACTATCGTAGAGCTGTCCTAGTACTATCGTAGAGTTGTCCTAGTGCTATCGTAGAGCTGTCCTAGTACTATCGTAGAGTTGTCCTAGTACTATCGTAGAGCTGTCCTAGTACTATCGTATAGCTGTCCTAGTACTATCGTATAGCTGTCCTAGTGCTATCGTAGAGCTGACCTAGTACTATCGTAGAGCTGTCCTAGTACTATCGTAGAGCTGTCCTAGTGCTATCGTAGAGCTGTCTTATTGTATAGCTCTCCTGTGCATTACTTTTGCTATGAGCGTAGCACAGTTTCACACGATCCTCTACGGTTCTTTTACGGTTAAGTTGTTACTTTAGTGGGATATATTATGACATGTTTAATCATTACTCCCGACAAAATTCGATAAGATACAACTACTGAAGTTGCATGAACGGTTTACTACGTTATGTATGAACTCACTACATTTGCATACGTGTCAGGATAATGTATGAAGCATTGCAATGTCACAAAAGTCAGGAAGCAGGAGGAATCGAAGATCATCTTTGATAGCAAGAAATCGTCCATTAGTGTGGAGTATCCCTTCAGAATAACCAAATTAAGCCTTAAAACCTGGTCACATCCACTCTACGTGCAAACTTTCATGGAGTTCGTACGGACATCGAACGAGGCCAGTACGTGGATTGCACGGTGGCTGTAGGCATGTGACCAGAAGCTACGATTGTAAGGAGACCGCACGAATTTGAAAAGTTGGTTGAATCGTACGATTTTATAAATACTGAGTACGAGGCATCACTAAAAGCGTCATAGATTTAAAATATACTGCTGCTTCAATGATAATTCTGCTTTGCAGTCATGCTAAATTATTGATATTTGTATTTTTGTCGTAAAATGATTGTACACAGTTATTAGAATATTCGGTAACTAATTCGATCGAATATTCGAATATTTGATTACAAAAATGAATCTTTTGAAAGTGGAAGTAAACTTGTATTATTATGTTATTCCGGTATCTTTATATCCTTCTTTGTCGTAGCCGGTACCCGCGATTAATCATGATTTCCCCAAATTAGCCTCTCATTTCCTCATTTTCAGAAAACGTATCCAAACAAAATCGAATGATTTCAATTCAACTGACATTCGAATAATACCGTTCGATCGAATATTCGAATATTCGTTTGCATTCTTTTGAAAGTTAAACATTACATTTTCTCAAAATGCGGCGTTTTTTGTAATGAATTGTTAAAGAGTGGTGGTAAATCAATTTCAATTATTATACAAACGTAACCTCTTTTAGGGACTTGAAGGAGAAGAGCACGTTTACCGCTACGTTCGAGATGACCCCCGTAAAGACAGGTCAACGTGACATCATCGTGTATTACAACAGCCAGGAGATCTCAGCTATCACAGGAACTCACTCCGTCAACGTCGAGTTTTAACCGGGAGAATTGGATTTAACCGGGAGAATGGGATTTAACCGGGAGACTGGGATTTATGTCGGACGATGAACAATCTTACATATCATTACGTTTTATAGATATACATTGTATTTTAATCTACATTACCAGTGTGACGCAAGAAAAATACTTTAAAAGTAGACTAAAAATTGAATACTGGCGTAACACAGTGGGTCCGAATTCCATGCATCTCTTACATAATTGTGTGGTGTGTTTCTTTATATTTTCTTATACCTTCAAACGAGGCAATCAAACGTTGCGTGTGTGTATGTCAGTGTGAACAGTAGATGAATGAAATAGACGTTATTGCATAGCCATAGTATTATATGAATTAGTATTTCATCGTAGATGTAAGTGCCTACTTAATATTTGTATGTGTGTTAACGCTTAAAACGATCATTTTTTCCTACTAACTGTAGCATTGATACGTTCTTAAGATTGTTTTGTGTCTTTAAGTTTTACATCATTGCACAAATGTTGTTTGTTCTGCCTTACCAATGGGTCCGGTAAAAACAGTATTTAGTGCGATTTCCGGTATGTACACAGATGGCTTATATAGCTAAAACTATGTTAAGACCTTTGTTGAGTTTTGTGTAATATGTAACTTTGTTAGTTCTTATATACGTACTTTTGGGAATAAATCATTGAATGTTGTACGCGTATATTGTGTTCTATTCGGTGTGTTCCACATGTTTCGCTATCAAGGTATGATTTACTGATAAATCTTTGTCTTAAACGCTTCACTATTGTTTTGTATGTGTAGATACAAAGATATTTTTTCGACTAAAAAGGAGACATAATTCATACACCCATGAATAGATGTCTGATTTGGTATGCATTAATAGACCTGAGCGCATATAATTGTTAACTTTATGTTGTCTTATAAAGTAACGAAGAGATAAAGCTTTACATGAAGCGAAGCAGGAAAAGGATATCTTGTACTATTTAGAACACAAGCCAATCTGCCTTAATATCCACATTTCTTACGATTCTATCGAGGATATTTTCGGAACACACGCGCACTTCTCTCTGCTCACACGGGCGTGCAGAGCGAATTAACTCCAAACCGTATGCCATTGTTAAAAGAGGAATCGTTCGTATTTAGAACATTCGTATGAGTGGTGCGCTAGGATTTTAACATTGGTACAAAAGATCTAGTGGTGATGCATTCTGTAAATCAAAGGTGGATTTCTATGTTGTGAAGATACAGATGTATTGCTTAACATAGACGTCCTCAGCCGAGTGCCCATCTGTCACTGGGTGTTTCGCCCCTTATCTCGGTACACCCTCTAGATGGCGGGGAAGGTAGTGGTGATCAGTCACTACCTCGTCTATGTTGGCTTCCAAGTCGGTTCACTGCGTCGTTCACTGTAGCTTATGTCCGTGCTTGGAAACCAATATTGGAAGTTGCAGGTTCTTGCCCGGGCTCGGCATTGCGTATAAAGGAGCTAGATTGCGGAAGTCGTTGGTTATTTCTAGCGACACCAGGGTGTTTTCCTTCACCGTACAGTCGATCTGTAACGATTACTTTATAATTTCTTAACGTAAGAAATTAACACAATACTGACCAAAATTAAATGTTTTAATGTTGATATGGTCAACTTTCAACGTTGCTTGTCTCATTTCATGCAGTTCAGTTGCCCAAACGTGTTTTACTGTTATCAGCACACATTTAGGTGGTTAAACCAACACAAATCGACCATGAAAAGTTTTTTTACAGCAAAGAAAGCGTCATGGAATTAAAATACAATTATTGAATAATGTTGAAGCAAACAGACATTGCAAAAAGTGTGTATTTTGAGCTAATATGACCTTTAAAGTTTCAAAATCTCGCTTTCCACTTTTGTAAACATCAGACTGGTCGGAGCCGAATGCGATTCATGATATTTTTTAAATTAAGAATTTATTCTACTTACCAGGCAAAAACGTTTCGCCCCCTCCCCCCACAAATGTTACACCGGCCTGAACAACTCGATTGTTTGTTATCTATCATTTCGTGTACACACAAATTATTTTGTTACAATAATGAGTGTGTACATTTGCAGGGACTACATAATTTAAAGCTGGCATTTCGGGGCTGATTTTGAGCGCAAATTGTAATGGTATGTTGCAATTAATAAAACAAAATATAAGTCTGCAGAACGGTGTCACAATAATTAACAACAAAAACGACACCACACATATACATATAACATACATATTCATATACCATACACGTATATATCCCATACATATACATATACCATACATATACATATGCTATACATATACATATGCCATACATATACATATACCATACATATACATATGCCATACATAAACATATACTATACATATACATATGCCATACATATACATATACTATACATATACATATGCCATACATATACATATACCATACATATACATATGCCATACGTATACATATACCATACGTATACATATGCCATACATATACATATGCCATACGTATACATATACCATACATACACATATGCCATACGTATACATATACCATATGTATACATATGCCATACGTATACATATACCATACATATACATATGCCATACGTATACATATACCATACATATACATATACCACATATACCATACATAAACATATGCCATACATATACATATAACATACATATTCATATACCACATATACCATACATAAACATATGCCATACATATACATATACCATACATATACATATACCACATATACCATACATATACATATACCATACATATACATATACCATACATATACATATACCACATATACCATACATAAACATATGCCATACGTATACATATACCATACATATAAATATACCCCATATACTATACATATACATATCCCATACATATACATATGCCATACATATACATATACCATACATATACATATGCCATACATATCCATATACCATACATACACATATCCCATACATATACATATACTATACGTATACATATGCTATACATATCCATATACTATACATATCCATATACCATACGTATACATATCCCATACATATACATATACTATACGTATACATATGCAATACATATCCATATACTATACATATACATATCCCATACATATACATATGCCATACATATACATATGCCATACGTATACATATACTATACATATACATATACATATGCCATACATATACATATGCCATACGTATACATATACTATACATATACATATACATATCCCATACATATACATATGCCATACATATTCATATACCATACATATACATATGCCATACATATACATATACCATACATATACATATGCCATACATATACATATACCATACATATACATATGCCATTAATATTCATATACTATACATATACATATCCCATATATATACATATGCCATACATATTCATATACCATACATATACATATGCCATACATATACATATACCATACATATACATATGCCTTACATATACATATACCATACATATACATATGCCATACATATACATATGCCATACGTATACATATGCCATACATATACATATGCCATACATATACATATGCCATTAATATTCATATACTATACATATACATATCCCATACATATACATATGCCTTACATATGCATATACCATACATATACATATGCCATTCATATACATATGCCTTACATATACATATACCATACATATACATATACCATACATATACATATACCATACGTATACATATACCATACATATACTACACGTATACATATACCATACATATACATATACTATACATATACATATACCATACATATACATATACCATACATATACATATACCATACATATACATATGCCATACATATACATATACCATACATATACATATACCATACATATACATATGCCATACATATACATATGCCATACATATACATATAACATACATATTCATATACCATACATATACTACACGTATACATATACCATACATATACATATACTATACATATACATATACCATACATATACATATAACATACATATGCATATACCATACATATACATATAATACCATACATATAGACAGGTATTTGAAGAAGACAGAGAGAAATAATAACTTTCCTTAATGCTATAGGAACGCTACAAGGTTTTATCATTACGCACAGCAGAGTGAAAACTGGCATTTCTCCAAAAAAGACTCAGTTACCTGTAACAATTTAATAATTAAATGATATAATCGAGATGCCATGAGTACATTAAGATAAATCCCGCAAAATATCTAATTGATGTAATTGAAAATGCATCTGTAACGGTATGCGCACACTGCAGCGATGGTTCAAGGATGCAGGTAACCCAGCTACACTTGCAGCTAGGAGCTCATCTAGAATCTTCGGAAAAAAATAAAGCTCATTTGCTTACCTATACATCATAAAGAGTTACTGTTGCAATTATTATGTGATGATATGGCATGTTTGTGAGTGGCTGGAGAAAAACATTTCCGGGAGATTCTGGTTATCAGTGGCGGATTGAATTTTGGTTTTATAATCGTGTTTTAGGAGTGTTTATTTAACAAAAGAGGCTTAACAGGGTGGAAAAAGGTATTACTTACAACTGTATAAGATGGGTGCTGTACAGAGCCTCCTGGCTTGTTGCCATGCCCCGACCACCGGGACCAAGCCAGTGGTTAGACGAACGGACCCCGGGCGGCATAAACCGATTGCGGAAATTTCTGTATCCGAACTCACCAGGAACATCAGATGTAAGCTGGAACTGTACAATATTTTATTTTATCTTTAATTATTAGAAAAAATGTCGGTTAATCATCGTCTTGATCTTAAAAGTGTGTGTTGTTGTTGTAATTGTTGTTGTTGTTGTTGTTGTTATTGTTGTTGTTGTTGTTGATAAAATATTATATAACGGTACATTTTAAGGCGGAAACAGCCTGGTGTTTTAGCATTTTCTATGTGGATTGAATTCTAAGTCGATGCCATTTTAGCAGCTTTATCTTGTCAGAATTTTATAAATAAATCAAAATAATAAAAATTCCTATGCCTGTTATCACCAAACACACCGTCTGCATCAAGTCTTGTCTGCACTTATCTAACATTCCACCAAACCACAGCTGCAAACGAACTGAGCGACCCGCACACGCTACAAGTAAAGGGACTGGATTTGGACGTGAAAAACAATGCCAAGGCTCACAGAACGGCCGAGTATGACATCACAGATGCAAGCGTCTACGATGACCGGGAATTCCTGGTTGTCCGGCGTGGTCAAGCGTTCAATGTTAACGTGACGTTTAACAAACCATTCGATCCCAAAAATGATGAGCTCCGAATAGTGTTTGAATTTGGTAAGGCAGTTAATCAATCAACCAATCAATCATTCAGTATTTCAATAAATATATTTAAAATTAACCTCATCGATACTTTCGATGAATTAAACCTAGTGTAAGGCTTTAATATCATATTGTTATAATAAACGTAAACTTGTTAGGAAGCATTGCTATCGATAGCAAGATTTATAAACTATCAAGTCAGTATCTCGGTTGTGCCTGTGCAGTACACGTGTATCCCGTACTTATCCAGGTTTTATGAGCTAACCTGGCCAGTATAATCTAATTTCCACTGAAGCATTATGATTCTATACGCCCTGACTGTTCATGTTACACTTAAAGCTGCACTCTCACAGTTTGACCGTTTTGACATATTTTTTTTTTAAATAATCTTGGAATGAGTCAAATTTTGCGTAAATTTCTGAAAAGCAGTGACATAAGACTGCTGATTACGATTGCAGTTTTTAATATTTACGCTCGAAAATGTATGTTTTATGGCTAAAAGCGTTACTAACGTTTTAAGAAAAATGAAATTTTCGACAGTTTACCACGCTATTGAGATCTATTCTATTGTGTGTTATCCTATATGACTGGTTTGAAAACACTGATGCCAAAATCAGCTGTCTGAGACATGAAATGAATAAGTTGTCAAATCGGTCAATCTGTTAGAGTGCAGCTTTTAAAGATAAGCGGTCATAGGAAATTAATTTGTATACAATATATCGAGTTCAAGGACTATGTTACAGTTGGACTTTGCTCGTCGATTCTGAACGGTCATCTTTAACATACACACCTGCTTCTTTAAAGGAAAGCGACCGATTCCAAACAGAGGGACGCATGTAGAAATTATACTTTCCGACGAAGATTCGGCCAACGAATGGGGCGCGTGGATCGAATCCAGCAAGGACAATGTGACGTCACTTCAGATAATGACGTCACCAAAGATTGCCGTCGGAAAGTGGAAACTGAGCGTTGACGTGGTTAAGCGTGATCAGACGTCAGTTACCGTCTATAGACACGCCCACAAAGATCCAATATACATTCTTTTTAATCCATGGTGCAAAGGTAATATAAATATTATAAAGCAATGTAACTTGTATATTTGAAACTCAAACATTGCTCTCGCTGTCACGTTTTCATCACCATTGACCCAGGAATATATTGGTAATACGTTGTTTTTGTGTGGGCATGGATACAGTAACCTGGTATCTGGTCTGCAATTTTGGCCAGTCGAGCTATCTGATTCGAGCTTTTCGGTCGTATAGGTTGATATCTTGGTCTGAGAGACATAAATAATGTTTTACTCCTCTTAATGCACCAAATAATTCACTTTTGATCGTATTTTATACATTTTTTTTAATTTTCATGCAGTCCTTCTCATTAACAAGATATGAAGATTCGCATTTTTTGAAAAAAGAACCATGAACGGATACGAGCTCAGATCTCGATAATAAAAACAATCAAACAACTGCATACCTGGCATGCATGTGCAGAAATCTCCAAGGTGCAGTTGTTTATCAAGCAAAAAATTATTTAGGCAATCTTCTTCAACAACACTTGCAATTGCACTGTTTATAAACACATGTAAAATATCTACAAAAAGATGACTTGTGGAGGCGATTATAACGATTGCTATATAACCAAATGGTGCATATTTGGACACAAAAAAACACCCCCATATACCCCTTATTCCTTATAATTATGTTCTTTTACGGAACGACAAATTCTAACTGGTAATGGAATTAATGTTATCATATAATATTGCATAAGAACAAAACTGTATTAAACACATAATGTTACATAATTATAAATCGGCCCTACCCGCTATGTGAGAAAAATACCATACGAAAGAAAAGGCATACTAGTCAATAAATAATCACTTTGATATAAATTGTAACAGTTAGACGATTTTTAAATAAAACTAATGGTATGCTTAGTTTAATTCAAATATGGCGTGTTTTAAATGCATGTATGCAACCACAAAAAAGAAATAGAGAAGAAGAAAAAAGTACAGACACTTGAGGTCATTACAAATTAAAAACTGATTATTACTATCCATGAAGTTTGATAATTTCTTATCTTGACATATTGCCTTGAATACTGTATCAAGAGGCATGTTTATTGATACATCTCAGAGGACAGTGTGTATTTGCGGGATGACGACGGTACGAAACTGGCAGAATACATCTTAAATGAGACCGGAAACATCTACTCCGGAAGTTACAGGAAAATCGCAAGCAAACCCTGGGTCTTCGGACAGGTAAATTAATCGTTATGTTATGAAAAAGGCAGATATCATCATCGCGAGAAATGTTAGTGATGCATTTTGTTTGGTTCTAAAAATTGGGTATATTCAAATCTAGCCAACATTACACGTCCCTTAAAATCAATACTGGTAATTGATTGAACATATAACTTAAATGAAACTCGCCTTGTCATATAGACATGCGCTCATTTGCGACTAAACTTTACATATGACATGCGTTATACGTTTATAATGGTTGACATAGGTTACAAGGTTGGACCTGTTCACACATATAGGTCTCATCATTTGGCGTATGTTTTATCTTCAGTTCAGCGGCGACGTCCTAGATTGCGCTCTGTATTTGCTGGAGACAAGTCGGCTCCGTGACCACGCCCGGGGAAACCCTGTCATTATCGCCAGAAAACTTTCAGCCATGGTAAGGGCCTAAGAACATTCGGTATGTTTTGTCCCTGTCACAATGTAGTCACCACGAACATAGGATACGAACACTTCTGACCTACAGCAACCCTAATAGGCTGAGACCATGGACCACCTCCAGGTTATATACTTGTTGTACATCGGTAAAGAGATGGGTTTTTATGAAACATGGTCCGACCATCAGAGACTACTGTAAGTATTGTCAGTAACCTGTCGATATCTGGTAGGAAAAATACCGGCGATGAGCTACGAGCAGTAGACGATTACTTATTGTAGTAGTTTAAACATTATATAACTTGCAACGATTACAAAGAAATTTATGATAACTTATACCGAATCACTCTCGTCAGGCCGGGAATCGAAACCGGGTCGCCTTGGTGAGAAGCGAGTGCGCTAAACACTTGTTGTAGTACGCACGGCCAACGGAACCATTGAAAAGGCGACTTACATCCTCTTGTGTTGGGGTGATAAATATGATACGACTTAAGGGAATAATTCGTTAGTACAAACGTTTATCAAGGGTCAATATAACATTATGTTTCCAAAAGTGTGCTGTAGAGGTTAAACAATGAAAATGTAGACGAATTGTCACTGAATAGTTATTGCTATAATCGACGATCTGCAGGGTTTGGCGAGCATAGGGGGAGTGAGTGTTTATATTTCGTCAATTTGTCTCTGATCATTTGCCGATCAAACTCTGTTTGACATCGACTATATTATTATTAGAATCAGTCCGACAACCTATTAAAACAAAAAGAAGCTTCCGTCGACCATTTAAGTCGGCAAAATGTTTTCGTATCAGCAGTAAAAATTTTAGCCGACTATAAAACTCGAACATCCAAAACACTTTTTCAAACTGCCAACAACTGATTTAACAACCTTTGTCAAATAGCTTGCGACAAGTGGTTGGCGACGATCGGTCTTACCTTTGTGTAACTCGGATATAAACTGATAGTGTGGGTTTCTTGTCTAAAATCGGGTGTAAGAGCATTGACGACTGAACGTGGGCTGGTCTTCGGTTCGATAACGAAGCGTCTTTGTGTTACGGTTTATTAGTTGTAAACGTTAAATCCCCGATCCTGTCACTCAAACACTTTCAACGAATTTACGTCATTCACACGAGTAGTTGATACCGGTCGTATGTAATCTTCGAACCGATTTGGTTGCAGCGTTTTAGCATCCGTTGTTCGGTCAGCGATCTGTAGTTTGTCGTGTGCGACTGGCCATATGTGTGCGACATATGGTACCATAACGTATGTCACTACTTGACTATTTTTACTGTTTTTACTGTAATGAGGTTATACTACGAGGATTTCATCTAATATTATAACTATCCAGTACTATACATTTCTGCCGTTTGTAAAAGCTATTCTAACACTTCTTTTTCCAGAAAGTACAGAATAATAACCCTTAATTTATTAAATAATAAACGTTCTTTTTTTCAATAGATTAACAACGATGATGAAAACGGGGTGTTGGCGGGAAAGTGGAGCGGCGATTTCTCTCTCGGAACCCCGCCACTCGACTGGACAGGAAGCGTTGCCATCTTGGACAAGTACTACACCACCAAGGAGCCTGTGCTTTACGGACAGTGCTGGGTCTTCGCTGGTGTCCTAACCACGGGTAATATCACGTTGGTGTTTATATTAGTATTGAAATTTCCGAATAATATGTTGAGCTTTGATTCAAACTCAAACAAAATACATTGGTGATTTTTAGAACGTTTTAAAACGTTGAATTTGCCAGTATTATAGTATGTTTCTAGTAATTATAACATTGACTTTTTCAACCACTGCATGCACAATCTTGGTCCCGGTAGTTACCGTGATCTCATTTGTCAATTGGAGAAGAAATATTTCCTAAGATATATGTGTTCCCCTTCTTCAGTATGTCGCGCCCTGGGGATCCCGGCCCGCTGTGTGACCAACTTCTCCTCAGCCCACGACACTGACGGCAGTATTACCATCGACAAGCACTACAACGCGGACGGGTCGCCGTTGGAGGAGTACAACGAGGACTCAGTCTGGTAACATGCACATCAGCGGAATATATGTTTGATATATCTTAGGCATTTGTGTGCTTTAATCTGACCCGTAAGACTTGTAATGTTACTGGTCCTCAAATGCAAATTGACACGCGATCGGTTCAGCTTCAACAATTTAAACTGTCCAAAGACATTCTAAAAGTCTATCCTCATAATTATAGTTCACCTAAATCGACAGATAAAATGAATATACTGCGATAAGATCAAGCTCAGCTTTGAAGTGACGTTATCGATTATGTTACAGGAACTTCCATGTTTGGAACGACGTTTGGATGGCTCGTCCGGATCTCCCGGTCGGATATGGCGGCTGGCAGGCTATCGATGCCACTCCACAAGAAACGAGCCAAGGTAACAACCATTGGTCATCTATGACATCCTTACATAATTAAATCAAAAGTGCCTTTGTTTTGCAATTAAGTGATGCTATGCACGAATATGTTCGACAAAACCCATACAAGTGAGTATGAAACCATGCTGTATTGTTATTAAATTAAGTAGTTCACATGAAGTATTTTCTTTTTTGCCCATTCACTATTTCCAGTTGTATATCTTATAGGTTTTGACAGTTTCGCACTTGTTACTTATCATAAACGATATGTTAATAACATCATATCAAGGTATATAGCAACTGTTAATCTCTTTCAAACATTCAGGGATTATTGACTATACAATCTTGTGACTCCATTTCCAGGCGTGTACTGTATGGGGCCCGTGTCGGTGCAGGCTATACGTGAGGGTCGAGTGAACCTGCCGTATGACGGACAGTTTGCCTTCGCCGAGGTGAACGCGGACAGGCTTTTCTGGGTGCTTGGGGAGGATGGGTCAATGGAGAAACGATTTGTCCTGAAAAACAGGTACCTTTATTTACGAGAGACCTTTAGTGATACCATATTTCATAATTCCAGATGCAAATCCATACGATTACCTATTATAAGGTAATTTCATCGCTATCGTTTTTTAACAGTTAACTGGTTCAGGAGGGTTCTCAAATCTGACTAAAGTGTTTTTAGCATAATTGGTTGAAATATTGTTCGATGAAAAAAACAACTTATGACGTCGCTCCTATGAAATCCTGCTTTGCATTATTTTCTGACAATATCGTATTTCTGTTACAAAATTTTATATATAAGGTTCGTACATAAAATCTTATCCATCCCTGATCATTTCATTACTAGATACAAGTACTATTATAATCGTACAAAAACTCTTATCTATCCCTGACCATTTCATTACGACATACAAGTATTATAATAATTAGTATGCATGTACGTAATAGCAACACAGATTAGAATTTAATCCCGATATCTGTTATTTTCTACGAAAATATAATATTGTTCATATTAATGATTGCATTGTTGAATCCATCTTGCCGTCAAAATACGTCTGTAAAGCAAACGTCATAAGAACTATCAAAGCTTCTTAAATTGACATGTGGAGCTTAAGACTGGCAACTGATCCAGAATTTTGGTTATTTCGTATAGTATCCATATATCTAACCATGTGTCATTTACGACATAAGTAAACAACGATCATTTTGAAACACGACGCTGATTTTAACTTAACTCTGAAACAAACGTATTTGTACTTGCCAAGAATAATTATTACATGCAATTGTTAAATGCGCCAACACTGTCCACTTCCTTGGTGAGTTTTAATTGTTAAATTCGTAGTTGAAGTATGGATCATGTTTAGGTATATGTATAATTAGTAAACAACCTCTGGTATATGTTGTTGTTTTTCGATACACATTTTCTAATATATATTTTCAAGTCATTCAAACAACGTTTGTTTACGTGACTCAATTATGTACATTGTATATTGACTATACTAAGCAATCTTACAGTATCTGCATATTGCATTAATTTTATACAGTGTATCTCGTTTATTGTAAAAAAACTTGGATCCTGAGCTCATTCCAAATACCTTCTGTTTCGTTTCTATCTGTATGTGTTTTCATCAACTACTTTTGTATGTGATTTCATCATTATATCCATGTATTTTCCTGCTTACATATCATCATTATTGGAGGCAATAAAGTAACGAATTGAAACGAAGTGAGGTTAATAGTTAGGGATTAACTAACTTAACGTTGCATGTAAAATTAGCGGATCGTTAAGACAATATATGTTTGTAGTGTATTAAAAACATAAAAAGGTTCGGAGGAAAACGAAAAATAATGGCATAATGACAACAAAAATGTGTACTCGTTGTACTATGGAAATTTAGTTAAATTCCGTTTAACAAAATATGTAGAAATATTATAACATGTTCAACAACCCTCGTTCACCGAAACAAACACGAGAGAATAATAGAGTGTCTACAGTTAGCAACATATTGAATTACATTAACGACAACGAACGAAAGGCATAATTACTTTATTCTTCTTTTTTAGAGAAAAATAGCTTACTTGTCTTATAATATTTCACTTTTTTATGTTTTATTATATTTCTTTTAAATATGATTACGAATACTTCAGAATTGGCCTTAAGTTAAGTACCAACCCGGTCTCAGAGGACAGCCCTGCCGACAAAGACTCGGAGAGGGAAGACGTCACTACCGACTATAAATACCCAGAAGGCACGACTACTTACTTTACTTCTAAATATATTTCTAATCGTTAAGGAACAATTTGACATAAAATAGAATGTAACTAACGAGAGGAATATAACATTGATCGCTTAAATCTTCTATATGAAATCAAATACTCTGTGATTGTTGTAGGAATTCATGCCTGAAAATGACAACATACTTAATGTAAATGAAAACAACATTTCAAGTTCATCACGATGCATTCAAGGCATCACTTTAGCCCATTTTAGCCTTACGTATACACATATAGAACGGAGAGTCTGTGTAGTCTACAGGTTAATTGTCCATTAAAATAAGTACTAATTGAATAACAAGACTTATTTGACTGAGAGGAGGATTAATTGGATACTAGCGAGCAGTTTTCTATGTCGTTAACGAGCCTATGCAGGTTTTGTTGTTTTCTTCAGGGTCGGAGGAGGAAAGGGCTGCTGTGAGGGAAGCCAACCTGCACTCCACCCGCGCTGGCATGTACGAGACCACAGCACAGGTGATGTATATAAACACTGAAAATGCCCACAATAGGCGTTTTAAATATATACCGATCAGTTCTATGTGCATCTCTGTTATACGCGTTCTCAAGCACCGAACTTTCTTCCACTAAACTAAGGTGTGCGTCTTCCGGAGCTTTGTGTGTGCTTGTTTTTTTGACAATATTGTAATGAAGCATTTGCATACCTAGAAGATACCTTGCAGCAATCGGTAATATATAATAAACTAATAAAGAAATGTCGCCAGCACGTACCTTCATTTTGTTCCAAATGCACGCACACCTCAAGAGCATCTGAAGAGGTACATTTAAATTTACCCGAGGCATAGCCGAGGCAGAAGATGTGCGTCTTGTTATATATGTTTATGAACTTTATATCATAACGACTCGAAATCGATATCGCATTATTTGATAAAAACAAAACTTACAAAAACAAAATCAGACAGGGTGCGAAACATTTCATTAACAGCTACGTCATACATGTAAACATACGGTAAATATCGAGAATACAAGCACAATATGTGTTCTACTTCACACTGGTTTGAGAAGGCACGTGGAGAGTCAATGTCGATGTAAACACATGTGTTTAACAGCGAAATGACCAAAATCACGAAGAAATTGCGACAGTCAGTGGGCTTACATAAAATGGATATATTGTCAAACTACTTTATGTTTAACTTCTGTGGTACTGTTTAGGTACGTGTATATATAGCCGTACACAATATCGGCCATAATGTTTTCTTTTCCAAACACAATCATTGATGTATGTGAGTCACTCAAGCGGTTTTCTCTGCATATCAAGCATTCAATGATAACTCATAATTTACACACAGGACGTTGCTTTTGATGTTACAACTAACGTTGATACGTTCATGGGGGATGACATCACAGTAGAGATACACCTTACAAACAAGAGCAACCACATTCGCACAAGCAACGGGACGCTGGTGCTAGGAAGCGCCTATTACACCGGAGTTTTCTACAAGGAACTCCTCAATGAGAAACTGAAAGACATCGTGCTTGGACCGCTAGAAGGTGGGTTTAAACATGGTCCTTTTCTTGTAGTGTATTTCGTTTTAAAATACTCTGTTAAACGTTAGTTATAACCATAATAAAAGTAACAGTCATCTCTCTCTCTCTCTCTATATATATATATATATATATATACGGTTTATAATTTATGGACCAAATGATTTTTCAGAGACTCCATACTTTTGTTAGAAATGACATTCAAAATGTACTCACTAACCTTGCTCCATTGCACGGTTATAAATTATTTTGTAATGCAATACAGCCAATGCAAGCCTTCATATTTTTGTATCGCTTGGATTGGTCATATAACTTTTTGTCATTAAGAAAAGAAGCTCGAATTCCTGGTGAAGGCTGAGGATTATCTAGGGAGCCTCGTGGACCACTGTTTGATCACAATCTCGTGCGTCTGTGTCGTTAAGGAGACTAGACAACACTTTGTGGGACGAGACGAGCTCAGACTCAGGAAACCACATCTTACCGTCAAGGTACGTTTTCAGAACGTCAAGTTAAGTAAAAAGGTTCTTTGGTAATCTTATTGGCTAGTGATTGGTCACAGAAATGTGAGTGTTTTGATAAGGAGACCAGGCAATACTGCGGACCGAGATGAGCACGGAAACACGTCTGACCGTCAAGGTCAGAATCACTGTCTGCTTATGGCCAACCTTCGAGTATTTTAAATATAAACTTAAATTCCTTACTCAAAATGCAGTTTATATATGTACACTCTTCGTATTTTCAATATAACAGTTGGCCGGTATGGTATACACGTGAGTAGGCTAATTGTGTTTCCATTAGTGGTGGTGGTGGCGGTATTGTATTCTTAATAAATCAATCTTGTAGTGCCTCTACATATGTTCATCAATCTGGATATAAGTTATGTATATTTCAGGCACCAGCTTCGGCTAAAGTCGGTGAAAAGTTCAATGTTGAAGTCACCTTTGTCAATCCACTCAAACTGACGCTCACCAACTGTGAACTGCGCGCTGAAGGACCGGGACTACAGAAACCAGCTATCTATAAACAATCGTACGTTTTCCTTAAATACTGAATTATAATTTTAGAAAATGGACAATTTATGTGCGAATGTTGATTTTTTTTTCAAAGAATGTAGAATAACTAGTACATATTTATTTGATTTGTTAACACTACTAAGCAAATAGAAGGTATGTGGACAAACAGTCTGATTCATTTTAAACGTGTTTAACACTAAATAGATGTAAGTTAACATTGTGTTATTAAAGAATAGATAACATATATTGTTGTCCATGTGGTATAGTGCTTCCCTTTTCGTGACGTAAATTTTTGTTTTGTTTTAGAAACGTGAACGCCAACGCTGAATTCAAAGGAACTTTCGACATGACACCAGTAAAGGCGGGAAAGAGAGCGATAGTTGTGTACTTTAACAGTCGCCAGATATCAGCAGTAACTGCATCTCATAGCATTACAGTAGAATAAGTATGCATAATGCAAAACCCTTTAGCGGTTCGAGGAGTGAATACAAGGGGTTAATCTCTTCCCCGACCCATGATAGCCGCCTGTTATGGATAAATAAGATTATGTGACAAAACCAATGAATTTGAACTGCAAAACAACGCTGAAAAATAATTGTAATATATACTTTGGCCTGCAACTTGTACGACTGACAGTCAACTACATCAGGCACAACTGCGACTGACAGAGCGACTTGATGTCCGTACCAATTCTGCAAATATTAACTAGCTTTGTACCAGCATGGACGGATAGCATGGCGTCGTCATCGGCGCAAAATTGCATTGTTAAACTAATTGACAACCCCGTTTCTCCGTCTCTTTTTGAAAACAGTGTAACTTCATTTAAATTTTATCTATTTCAAAAATGTATATTGACGGTTTTATTTCATGAGTTTATTTGACACATGATATTTGTGATATTTTCTTTCTTTAAAAGGTGCTACGCAAATAAGGGAGAACTTTTAGAAATAGTTAGAAACTTGACCTACTTAGATATTGTTTTTACAACTGGTTGCTCTTTTGCAATAACTTTTGATACACTAATAGGACATGCATCAAAGGTTATTTTTAAATCAAATTCAAATTAAGTTAAGTGTTTACATTCAATCTCAAAATAGAGAGCTTGGTAGAACCTCTTTGTTTGATAGAAAAACTGTAAATGTTATCAGATATTGTTTGTAAAATATTAAATCTAGAGGATATTAATATGATAAAGATGTTGACTCTCTCATCTGTAGTTACATAGAAACAAGAACAAATTGTAAAATCCGTGTGTACTTTGTTAAACAAGTCTTGCATCTATGATTGGTTAAATAAATGTGTTGGTGATGAAATAATATTGATATCTTTATTAATGACCGGAATAAATGATACATTTATCCAAAACTGGATAATTCATCGCGAACAAGAACTTTTATACAATGTATTGCAAGTTTATGTTACAACCTTAGTTGACCAATGTTAATCTAGTTAAATTAAAAAAAAGATCTATGTACATTAAGAGTAACATCTCATAGATTAGAAATTGAAACAGGAAGATGGTATATACCTGAACCTTTCAAGTTACCAAAATATAAAATGTCTCGTGTGTTATGTATTTGAAGATAAATTTCATTTTATTCTCGAATGCCCTTTGTACAAGGAAATAATAAACACAATTGTTATATGTTTATTAGGCATTTATTTTAAAAATAAGTACAAGCTGTTATGACTATTTTGGTATCCATGCAAAGTTATATTATCTTTATATGCATATTTCTAATATTGCATTGATCTATTGACTGCTTGTATATACGTATATCTTTCACAAATGTATATTCATGGACATTATGACTTGTATGTCTGAATAAACTATTAAAACTATCATAAAAGTAGAGAACATATTTAGTAGTTGGAAACCAATATATTATGCAAAATATTACCTGTATGCTTTTTCATAAATAAATATAATCCAAATCTTTGCGTTTGTATGAGTGTATTAACAACTTAGAAGTCGAAACTGAACGAAGACCACAAGCCACGGTTTTAAACAAACGATATGTCAGGCAAATCTCAACAAATCTTAACAATGTTCATGGGCGGACATAGTGTTTTCACCTTCCGAGCTTGAAACTTCATTCACACTCTTTTACGCGATAATTGGAACTTGGTGGCTTCTCTTAAATTCGTAGATTTCTTTTATTTTCTTCATTGTTAACATTCAATCGAAAAACACAACGATCCAGTAGCAAAGCAAATGTCAAAGTAAAGTGAAATGACACTTGAACCACATGGCAAGAAAACATAGACAAACAAAAATCATACAATACAACTTGCAATAGTATAAAATTATGGAAGAACAAGTACTACTTTGCGCATGCTTGCTATATAAGACTGCTTTTAGATGTGAATAAAGCAGGAAATATTAATTCTTTTAATTCTTTAATGATAACGCAATTTTATTCAAAAAGATACCTCCAAATTCTGTTTTAATAAACTTATAAATTATGTGTAATGAAACAACATGATACTAAATCAATTTTTATTTTCAGTAGTCCTCAATTGATACGAATCTCTTTTTTTTCAATTTACCATTCAGTGATTGCAAATGAAACAGACAGTTTGTCAGATCTATAATCTATGTCTGCTTGAGAGTTTCTGGTGAACGGAGATATATCTGTCCACACAGGAATGCCTACGTGTGCCTTTTCATGAAGAGTCTGGAGTTGAAAGAAATCTTTTAAATCTTTGAAAGAAATGGAACTAAAATAGCATGAAACTGGTGTGTTTGTGAATGTTTGCAGATCAAGGTTTTACATTAACAAAACCTTACTGACAAAACTAATACAAAATGGGAGACAACTTCAATGAGAAAATGAATAATTTCATGTATGCTATTTAAATCGGAAGATTTATAAGTTTTCAATATATTCAGAAGTATGGGAAAACGGTGATTCGAAGATAAAGTTGTGGTGTTATTTCGGTCGTGCAGCCGTTCGTTCGATATGACGACGTCGAAGCAAAAGGTTGCAGAAATAGCCCAGCTTTATTTTGAGAGTCATTCGCCGGTAGCTGTTACACGAACAATGCATAAATGGTTTTCAGAAGATACTAAAATTCAAACTTGAGGACCACCGACACAACCACAGACCAAGATCGCATGAAGAACATGGACGAGGTCCAGCAAGAAGAAACACAGTGCGGGAAGTTCTTGGATACACCGCGAAAAACAGGGAGGTAGACACCGCGAAAATTAGTGAAGGAAATTCTTGGAGACATTTAAAATTCCTCCAGCTTTGGAAGTGTTTATAGAACATAACGTCACGATTTAAAATTGTTTCCATACTTCAATATTCAATGTCCATTATGCAGCGTTTGAAAGAGACAAACATCAACGGCAGATTGGAATTACCTGATTGGATAATTGATAGCAGTTGAAAAAAATGGTACGCAGATGAAATCCATTTCTATTTGAATTCTCATCAAACAAGCATAATTTTCTAACCTAGATAAGTCAAAAGAAATAATAGTTCGTTTTGGTGGATTTTTTTAGTAATTGCATTTGTATTTAAATAGCACCATTACTCCTCACACTCATTAATTTCATGGTACCTTTAAGCGTGTAGTAATTGTGCGGTGAGCACTTTTATATTTATAACAATCTGCTTTAAAGGGAGACAATTGATCTTCAAGAAGTATTCAAGTTTGCCTGAGTTGTATGTGTTTAACAGAATGAACAGCGAGTATTCCAAGCGTTCTGTCTTCCTCACAAGTTAAATTGTGTGCTTTATTTAGGACATGCGGATTGCAAATGTATCTGGATTCAAATGAAGAAATCTATCTACTATTCAAAGCCTTCGATGAGCATGATATACTAAATTCCATGCAACAACAGTGTGTGTAAACCACGTGATAAATTGCGTCATAAATGCTACGTCGGATGGCAACAATTTTATTACGAATGAAGTCTTTAAACCAAGATAACTTCAATATTTCTTCACCATTTTTTAATGAAACATATCGCAGTCTACGCCGCTTACTGAACCTCGCCATCGGTCTTTTTCCCGACAAACCTTTTCACAATACGGCCGTCTGACGGAGCACTGTCAAAACATTATTTTGGAAACAGGTTTGTCGAAGTGTTTGATGAAACTAAACACGTTATTAAACTTGTGTAATAAAACGAAGGCGGGGCTCTTTAAGCGGCATAGACTGCCCTTTATTTCATTTAAGAGGGTCAAGTAAATGAAAGGTTGTCTTTGTTTTAAGTGTTTATTTTAAGCAAAATAGTGCCGTCCGACGAAGCATATATGACGTATTTTGTCACGTGGTATACACACACTGAACAAGGCAGCTCCTAGCAGCGACTTACACTTGTATTCATTGTCTTTCAATAAAAACAACCTCACATCGATTTACACCTGCAGATATTGTGTACGTTTTATTCGTTGAGTGTCTTCTAATAGTGTCTTCTAGTAGTTTCACTCGTTGAGTGTCTTCTGGTGTAGTTTCACTCCTTGAGTGTCCCCTTGCGTAGTTTCACTCCTTGAGTGTCCTCTTGCGTAGTTTCACTCCTTTAGTGTCCTCTTGCGTAGTTTCACTCCTTTAGTGTCTTCTGTTGTAGTTTCACTCCTTTAGTGTCCTCTTGCGTAGTTTCACTCCTTTAGTGTCTTCTGGTGTAGTTCACTCCTTGAGTGTCCTCTTGCCCTTTAGTGTCTTCTGGTGTAGTTTCACTCCTTTAGTGTCTTCTGGTGTAGTTTCACTCCTTTAGTGTCCTCTTGTGTAGTTTCACTCGTTGAGTGTCCTCTTGCGTAGTTTCACTCGTTGAGTGTCCTCTTGCGTAGTTTCACTCCTTGAGTGTCTTCTGGTGTAGTTTCACTCCTTGAGTGTCCTCTTGCGTAGTTTCACTCCTTGAGTGTCCTCTTGCGTAGTTTCACTCCTTTAGTGTCCTCTTGCGTAGTTTCACTCGTTGAGTGTCTTCTGGTGTAGTGCCACTCCTTGAGTGTCCTCTTGCGTAGTTTCACTCGTTGAGTGTCTTCTGGTGTAGTTTCACTCCTTGAGTGTCCTCTTGCGTAGTTTCACTCGTTGAGTGTCTTCTGGTGTAGTTTCACTCCTTGAGTGTCCTCTTGCGTAGTTTCACTCGTTGAGTGTCTTCTGGTGTAGTTTCACTCCTTGAGTGTCCTCTTGCGTAGTTTCACTCGTTGAGTGTCTTCTGGTGTAGTTTCACTCCTTGAGTGTCCTCTTGCGTAGTTTCACTCGTTGAGTGTGTTCTGGTGTAGTTTCACTCCTTGAGTGTCCTCTTGCGTAGTTTCACTCCTTGAGTGTCCTCTTGCGTAGTTTCACTCGTTGAGTGTCTTCTGGTGTAGTTTCACTCCTTGAGTGTCCTCTTGCGTAGTTTCACTCCTTGAGTGTCCTCTTGCGTAGTTTCACTCGTTGAGTGTCTTCTGGTGTAGTTTCACTCCTTTAGTGTCCTCTTGCGTAGTTTCACTCGTTGAGTGTGTTCTGGTGTAGTTTCACTCCTTGAGTGTCCTCTTGCGTAGTTTCACTCGTTGAGTGTCTTCTGGTGTAGTTTCATTCCTTGAGTGTCCTCTTGCGTAGTTTCACTCGTTGAGTGTCTTCTGGTGTAGTTTCACTCCTTGAGTGTCCTCTTGCGTAGTTTCACTCGTTGAGTGTCTTCTGGTGTAGTTTCACTCCTTGAGTGTCCTCTTGCGTAGTTTCACTCATTGAGTGTCTTCTGGTGTAGTTTCACTCCTTGAGTGTCCTCTTGCGTAGTTTCACTCGTTGAGTGTCTTCTGGTGTAGTTTCACTCCTTTAGTGTCCTCTTGCGTAGTTTCACTCGTTGAGTGTGTTCTGGTGTAGTTTCACTCCTTGAGTGTCCTCTTGCGTAGTTTCACTCGTTGAGTGTCCTCTTGCGTAGTTTCACTCGTTGAGTGTCTTCTGGTGTAGTTTCACTCCTTGAGTGTCCTCTTGCGTAGTTTCACTCGTTGAGTGTCTTCTGGTGTAGTTTCACTCCTTGAGTGTCCTCTTGCGTAGTTTCACTCGTTGAGTGTCTTCTTGTGTAGTTTCACTCCTTGAGTGTCCTCTTGCGTAGTTTCACTCGTTGAGTGTGTTCTGGTGTAGTTTCACTCCTTGAGTGTCCTCTTGCGTAGTTTCACTCCTTGAGTGTCCTCTTGCGTAGTTTCACTCGTTGAGTGTGTTCTGGTGTAGTTTCACTCCTTGAGTGTCCTCTTGCGTAGTTTCACTCGTTGAGTGTGTTCTGGTGTAGTTTCACTCCTTGAGTGTCCTCTTGCGTAGTTTCACTCGTTGAGTGTCTTCTGGTGTAGTTTCACTCCTTGAGTGTCCTCTTGCGTAGTTTCCCTCGTTGAGTGTCCTCTTGCGTAGTTTCACTCCTTGAGTGTCCTCTTGCGTAGTTTCACTCCTTGAGTGTCCTCTTGCGTAGTTTCACTCGTTGAGTGTGTTCTGGTGTAGTTTCACTCCTTGAGTGTCCTCTTGCGTAGTTTCACTCGTTGAGTGTCTTCTGGTGTAGTTTCACTCCTTGAGTGTCCTCTTGCGTAGTTTCACTCCTTGAGTGTCCTCTTGCGTAGTTTCACTCCTTGAGTGTGTTCTGGTGTAGTTTCACTCCTTGAGTGTCCTCTTGCGTAGTTTCACTCCTTGAGTGTGTTCTGGTGTAGTTTCACTCGTTGAGTGTCCTCTTGCGTAGTTTCACTCCTTGAGTGTCCTCTTGCGTAGTTTCACTCCTTGAGTGTCCTCTTGCGTAGTTTCACTCGTTGAGTGTATTCTGGTGTAGTTTCACTCCTTGAGTGTCCTCTTGCGTAGTTTCACTCGTTGAGTGTCTTCTGGTGTAGTTTCACTCCTTGAGTGTCCTCTTGCGTAGTTTCACTCCTTGAGTGTCCTCTTGCGTAGTTTCACTCCTTTAGTGTCCTCTTGCGTAGTTTCACTCGTTGAGTGTCTTCTGGTGTAGTTTCACTCCTTTAGTGTCCTCTTGCGTAGTTTCACTCGTTGAGTGTGTTCTGGTGTAGTTTCACTCCTTGGGTGTCCTCTTGCGTAGTTTCACTCGTTGAGTGTCCTCTTGCGTAGTTTCACTCGTTGAGTGTCTTCTGGCGTAGTTTCACTCCTTTAGTGTCCTCTTGCGTAGTTTCACTCGTTGAGTGTCTTCTGGTGTAGTTTCACTCCTTGAGTGTCCTCTTGCGTAGTTTCACTCGTTGAGTGTCTTCTGGTGTATTTTCACTCCTTGAGTGTCCTCTTGCGTAGTTTCACTCGTTGAGTGTCTTCTGGTGTAGTTTCACTCCTTGAGTGTCCTCTTGCGTAGTTTCACTCCTTGAGTGTCCTCTTGCGTAGTTTCACTCGTTGAGTGTCTTCTGGTGTAGTTTCACTCCTTGAGTGTCCTCTTGCGTAGTTTCACTCCTTGAGTGTCCTCTTGCGTAGTTTCACTCGTTGAGTGTGTTCTGGTGTAGTTTCACTCCTTGAGTGTCCTCTTGCGTAGTTTCACTCGTTGAGTGTGTTCTGGTGTAGTTTCACTCCTTGAGTGTCCTCTTGCGTAGTTTCACTCGTTGAGTGTCTTCTGGTGTAGTTTCACTCCTTGAGTGTCCTCTTGCGTAGTTTCACTCGTTGAGTGTCTTCTGGACAGGTGTAGTTTCACTCCTTGAGTGTCCTCTTGCGTAGTTTCACTCCTTGAGTGTCCTCTTGCGTAGTTTCACTCGTTGAGTGTCCTCTTGCGTAGTTTCACTCCTTGAGTGTCCTCTTGCGTAGTTTCACTCGTTGAGTGTGTTCTGGTGTAGTTTCACTCCTTGAGTGTCCTCTTGCGTAGTTTCACTCCTTGAGTGTCCTCTTGCGTAGTTTCACTCCTTGAGTGTCCTCTTGCGTAGTTTCACTCCTTGAGTGTCCTCTTGCGTAGTTTCACTCGTTGAGTGTGTTCTGGTGTAGTTTCACTCCTTGAGTGTCCTCTTGCGTAGTTTCATTCCTTGAGTGTCCTCTTGCGTAGTTTCACTCCTTGAGTGTCCTCTTGCGTAGTTTCACTCGTTGAGTGTGTTCTGGTGTAGTTTCACTCCTTGAGTGTCCTCTTGCGTAGTTTCACTCGTTGAGTGTCCTCTTGCGTAGTTTCACTCCTTGAGTGTCCTCTTGCGTAGTTTCACTCCTTGAGTGTCCTCTTGCGTAGTTTCACTCGTTGAGTGTGTTCTGGTGTAGTTTCACTCCTTGAGTGTCCTCTTGCGTAGTTTCACTCGTTGAGTGTCCTCTTGCGTAGTTTCACTCCTTGAGTGTCCTCTTGCGTAGTTTCACTCGTTGAGTGTGTTCTGGTGTAGTTTCAATCCTTGAGTGTCCTCTTGCGTAGTTTCACTCGTTGAGTGTCTTCTGGTGTAGTTTTACTCCTTGAGTGTCCTCTTGCGTAGTTTCACTCGTTGAGTGTGTTCTGGAGTGGCCTTCCCTCCGACAAGTTGTTTGCACAAATATTATCGACAGGCATGCTTACGAGATTGTATTAATTACCATATTTTAAACATTTGTCATCCTCATGGTTAAAGGTATTAAAAGATACATCCGAGTAGTAGTGCCCCATACATTTCAATGTAAATAGGCAAACTTCAGACATTACGTATTTTATAACAATACATCCCCTAATTCAGTTCAAACGCAATTGATTTAGGCAATAAAAAATGTAATATTTCTCTTCAGAAATTTGCTCTCTTTTAAGTTAAACACCTTTAATTGTTAATGTCATCCACTTGCATTAGGCCGGAAGTTAGAAAAAATCTAAGTCAGCAGAACATATATTAACCTATAAGAAATTCGTGTATGTTTTCATTTTTCATTTTTAACCCACCAACATCAACTGTTGCAGCCGTATTCATATTTTAGTCTCAACGTTTAAGAAATTCGGTTTCATTCTCTTTAGAATTACTTCTTCTGTCAATGTCATCACAAAAGCCTTGTGCTGATTTTTGTAAGTTTTTTTTGGTCAATCTCTCAGTCCGTTTGCCCACTGACTCTGACATCCGCAGGTCATCTCAGCGTCTGGATGTACTTCGGTTACTCAAATGGTTTTGGTGACTACCAGGTTCCCCACTTGGTTTTTCTAGCACAGCACGGTTCTGGTTTCTCTTGTAGGGGATTGAAGATATTTCACGGAATTATCATCTTGTAGCCGGACATTCATGGGCATTTCGGTGACCTTGTGACATATTAAAGGTCAACCTTATAATTATAAAGTAAAACATTATCGTATTGTTCTTTTGATAAAATGTCGTCTCCCGATCGACCTGGCAACGTTGAAAACAGGAGTTTATTGAACTGCTCTACCCTGTATGTAGTTTTCTTTTTGTCAGATGTATTTAGATCGTGATGGTCTCCCATTATCAATAGCTTTCACTGTTAAGAATTGTTCAACTGCTTCGCGTTTAAAATTTTCCATTTCTCTAGAAAATCGCCATCACCATCAATGTCTTCAAACTTGCCGTTTCCCTGTTATCACAATAGAGTTATCGAGCTGAGGGCTCTGATTTGTCTTCGCAGTAGTGTACACATGCCGGTCTTTCTAAACCCATCAGTTGAATTCTTGGCCTTGTGATACGCCTTGCATGACACCTCCGTGCTATAATATAAGTTGATCTACGTACCTGGTATTTTCGTCATATAAGATTGACACCCGCTGAAGTACTTTACTTATTCATACAGCATTCTTTAGTGAACCGAAGCCCCTAACTTTTTAAGGGTTGGGTCGTCACAAGGGAATTGTTTGGAGCTGGAACAAAGGCGACTATGTTGCTGTTTTAACCATGCTGCCATGCTCGGTTTCAAGCGAAACACATGAATGAACAAGCTCATCACCTTTAGCCACTGGCTGGAACACGTGTCTTAAAGGAGGCTTACACGTATTTTTGAAATACCAACTAGACTCAGTGACTGATCCGACCGGTCCTAAACAATTCCTTCTTAGTTAATCATCATTTCATGGTTTGCCTGGCGTTGCGTCATTCGTGTTGGCGGCGTGATATATGTATGTAGTTAGTGTAAATATACACAAAACAATGAGTTAACTTGTTTGAATAGAACTGCAAAAATATTTCAGGGGCACTATTTTAGGATTTAAATTTCACCACTTATCCCCACACACATTCCAATAACGACCTGTTAAAGACAAAAGCTCGGCAAATAAAGGTTTGGTGCATTTGTGGGACCAATAAAATAACGAAACTGCTAAAATGGATAGATTGCTATTTTTTTCCAATTCAGATGTCAGATGTACACAATCATGTTTTAATATGCAACAGCTAAAATGATTAGTCACTGGTCTTACATATTTGTACAATAACATAAGTATCATAAACATCTTACTCCAACGCAAAATCTCTTTGATGTGACGCACAAAGGCTATTATACAAACTGCTCTGTTCACTGACGATGTCATGCACTTCTTAATATGCAAAATTAGTTGTGGTTTACTGTAGATCATGGGTAGATCATGAAATAAAATCCACCTTTGATGACTTTGATGACTTGGTAAAGTTAATTGGTCTATACTGTAGGTAATCAGTTTTCTTTCCAATTAAATATATTTATTGTGAAAATCATTTTTGAACAAATGGGATAGAACTATTTTTTAAAATATGTAATATATTTTTCAACGTTTTACGTAATGATACAGTTTGTCTTGATTATTTTGTTGCATACGCGTCATACATATATACAGTGATGTAGGAGGCACGAAAGTATTGCCATAGTGCGGGTTTGCTTAGATTATATTACACTTTAATACGCAAAAGAAATTGTTGCGAAACCGACTTTCGTTACCATGCACGCATACTGGTTAGCGACCTATTATTCGCCCGTACCACTTTTTCGCCCACTCAGTTAAAAGCAGTCAAAACGAAATATTTTACACAAATCAGTATGGCGTTTCATTGCGGCATCATTTTTGACAGATATCAGTTGGGGTTTTTTGCGTTCAAATGTAAGTAGTATGTGGAATTTGACCCAAATAAACATTGTTTACACTTCTGACCTTGTAAGTTGAATGCGGGGATTACGTCATCACGCGCGCGCTCATTTGCATGAGGCCCTGTAAGGATTTTTTAATTTTCATTATACCTTGCACTATCAGACGACATTATTGATTTGTCATTATAAAGTAAAAATACGGTGTTAATTTATACAAATACAATAAATTGCTGTATTTTACGTTCAATTTTAGAAAAAGCAAATGGTAAAACCTGAAAACGGTGAAGTAATCGCTGGATTTTTCGTCTAAGGGAAGCAACTTAAATTTGAATTAATGATTACATTCTTGTACGGACATGCGTTGTCCCTCTTTGGAAGTCTATAAATAACCATACATAGTGTAGGTCATGTTTTAAGAAGGAATCCCGATAGCTTTTTCAATTTCTGCAAAGAGGTGGCTTACCGAGTAGGTGCTGTATCATTTTAAACATACATAAACAGTATGTAATAGTTAACATATTATATTTATTGATCAATTGTCGTTTTAAACGGTCGCTAGACTTGTCAAATAAAATAAAGATGTTTAAAGATATAGTTTAGAGAGAAATATATGAAAACATTGTATGAACAGCGAATTTATGGGGTGGGCGAATAATTGGTACAGTAGGGTGCTTATTTTAGCGAAATTATAGGGGTACTTTGCACGTAGGAATATTCGGAATCCCTAGCTATTTATAAAAACAAATTACACAGTTTTTTGTCGGAAGGGCCGACCTATCTGAGTGTAAAGTTTTATCGTAATAGCTATCTTGTGTCAAAAGTAACATAGGAAAAATCTCCATTTCCGGCCGAAAAGGGGTCGCTAACCAGTATATCACCAAATGATCGCAAACGAGTTTGTATGCGGATGAATTGTTAATTTTAAAGAATCGTATCGGTTATGGAATGGCTTTTACTGCTTTTAATTAATGTTCAACATCTTTTCATGGCCACACAAATGGTGGCTGTTATGCACGGAAAACGAAAAAACAACAATCAGCAACAACACAATGTTAACCGTGGTAAAATCAAATTTTAATCCGAATCTTATTTCTATAAAAAAAATCTAAGTTAGAAGAAAAAAAAAATGTCAAAAACTAGACAAGCTAAAATGATTACCGAAATATTGCTCTGTTTCTTTCGCGTACATATTTCAGCGGTTGAGCCGAAAACATGTTTGTTTAAAAAAGGTGTGCCTTGTCAGCCAACAAAAATGATTCCAACCATTGTATACGTTATATATGTTCATCTGTTTGGAGGTCTTACTGAAGATTAAACGTTCATCTAGCTGTGCCAGGCTTAGACGTTTAATTTCGATAAATAATAACCCATTCATAAAACGTTGTTGTACAATATGTGTGTATTTCACATGTATGACACATAGTACTTTTTGGAAGGGCGTTGTTGACTGATTACTACTGACAGAACAAATATAGCAGATGAAGTAAATGACTTTTTTTTCAAGTTAAAAAACTGGAATCGGGCGTGAAATAGCATCGTCATCGTTCAATGCCAAACACTCCTTTAAATTATTGTCTCGGTATAATATTTACATCTTCCTTCTCAGCATTCTGAAATCCTAGCACATGATACAAACATAAGGTAGGGATCACCAGGCATCCCTAAATCCACACTACCTTACATCGAATACCTTAAATGACACTTATCAATCGGTGCACCTAGGCCATTTTCCCTCGAAAACAACCTCGGATGCATGCAAGTGCGGCATGCACCAGTCAATTGTACCCGCGCCCCCCAGGTCCTGGGGTATACCGGGGATAGCGCAAGAAATGGGTGGTGTTTTAACCTTCCAGGTCGCCCCGCAGTGCCGAGGAAATGCAGTGGTTTTGTTTTCGCGCCGAAAATAGCGGGGAATGGGCCTTACCTAGAAATTCAGGTGTGCGGGGCATTTGGCGGGGATTTTACCAGCAGTTTGTCCCTGCAGGGCGGGGATTTTACCAGCAGTTTGTCCCTGCAGGGGGGGGGGTGAGATTTTACACGGGATTGGCTGCACCGTAAGTCAAAGTTCCCACTATACACCGGACCTCTACCAATAATATGAATTAATAGTAGCGTGTTTAGGTGAAATTTGTATTATTAATGTAATTTTGTATAATTCCCAGTGAAGTGTTTAATTACAAAAATTCCTAAGAGCTGAGGCTTAAATGTTAAATTTCAATTACTGCGCGATCTACTTGCAGCGTAGTTAAATATAAGGACTTCTGACATTGTAAACCGTCCATATACATACGACTTATTATGGAAAATGACTGAGGTGTTCTGGTTGGTTAAGTTCAAAAGGTTGATCAATCACGTGCTATAAATCAAAGTCAATATAAAATGTATGGGCGAATCTCATCAGTAACAGTGGGAGTTTATTTAAAATGCAAGCTATATTATGCTCTACAAATTAGGTTAAACTACTTCGTACACATGTGAATGAACGCAAAGTGATACAAAATTAAAACCATCTAGCCTCTGATATCATTTTGAGAATCACTTATATATAAATGAACTAAATGCGCATTCAGTCATACATGCAAACACCCACATAATCTCATACCTAGGCAATTTTGGTTTACTACAACTAGTGTTTTATACATGTATTGAATATTTAATTGTGCAAGTTTATTATTTAGATCATCTATTTGGAAAACAAATATCACCGTGGTAGTATTCACGGAGAGTGGTAGTAAGTGTACGTTTGGTGATTCTGAAATTATAACGAAACTTTGGACAAACATGTCTTTCCGGACAGTGATCGCTTACAGACCAACAGTTTATTCCTCTGTACGAGGTAAGAGCTTTTCGATATTTTGTAAGCATATAGTTTTTTTAATGAGTGTTGTTTATTAAACCAGGGGATTAATGAAGTATGTTATGAATTATTGTATTCGTGGAATGACCATTTTAGTGTTCGAAATTAATTTAATGGGATGGCATGATTTTCAAATCGTCAATAAATATTTTGGTAAATCGGTCGAGGCTAGACCAATAGACAAAGCATAATTTCAAACACTTAGCTGATTAATGATTGTTTAAAATCACACGTAAATTTACGATGGCAAAAGAAAAGAGCACGACATTTGCCATACAGCAGGGCACGCTCAACAACACTGGCGATATAAAACATGACGATGACCATTATAACTCACACATTTATTGCTTAGGATTCATTTACGGCAATAACTTTGTCAAAATACTATACGTCAACAGAGAGAGAGAGAGAGAGAGAGAGAGAGAGAGAGAGAATGAGAGAGAGAGAGAGAGAGAGAGAGAGAGAGAGAGAGTAGGAGGGAGGGAGGGAGGGAGAGAGGGAGGGAGGGAGAGAGAGAGGGGGGATGGGATGGGGGGGGGAGTCGAAAACTTTTTGGAAAAGAGAGAGAGAGAAACTGCGTACTCACAATTGTCTCCAAAGTAGTATATAGGCATACATCATCGTAAGAAAATAGTATAGTCGACAGCTTCAAAACAAACTTTTTTATGTGTTGCCTCATGTCTAAGGTAAAATAAAGACTTTCGGGTGATATTATTCGGTAAGAGTTTTCAATATGTCAAAAATAAAATAAAAGAAATATTCAACCATAAAATACCTCATCATCATATTTGGATTTCTTTTGGAAATACGTCTGGCTGCTCCGTAATTTAACGATCAAGCGTCATATAGACCTGCAAGTAAACAACCTATACCGAATTTGTAATGGTCTATACTATTATGTACATCTTTTTAATCGCAAAACAGATGGTCTAAGACCACTCGTAGCTCAAGTGTCATTTGGTTTGTCATGATGTATTTTTATCTTTAAGACAGTGGCTTCATCAAAACGCTGCAGGTGAGAGGAGTAGAGTTACGCGTGCGTCAAAACACATCAGAACACCACACAGATGAGTTTGACATCACAGACAGACACGTGTACGACCCGCGCGAATTCCTCGTGATACGGCGTGGACAGGTGTTCCATGTTGACGTGGGCTTTAATCGACCGTTTTACGCGTACAATGATGACATCATGTTCAGATTTGAATTAGGTATGTAGAAAAAAATTGAGTGTTAGCGAGGTGATCAGCACGCTCGCTTTTAACATACGCAACTCCGGTTCGATTCCCGGCCTAGCATGTAAGATTGGTTTATGGTCACCAAACCGGACATGTGGGTTTCCTTCGGGTACATAAGTTTACACAAAATTTGATACTTGTTTAACTTTGAATGTTGACGTAATTGTTGAGGTTGGTGATCACGTTATTTTGATTGTAGGAGTATTTTTTACAATAAAAGAATGAATATTTTTCAAGAAACATTCAATTCCTGTGTTCTTCTTCAACGGCACAAGGGTGTAAAGCCAAAAAGCCAAACATCAAAAGACGTACAAAACAGCAAACACAACATACTTTACATAGTAAAATACTGTTAATTGACAAATGAAGTCATAATAGAAACGGTCAGCGAAATCACAGGGTATTAACGACGGTTTTCGAGACCGAAACACCAGGCATGTCCCAATATAAATCAAGGAACGAGTTATTTTCACTTGTAACAATACTTTTTATAAATAAAATGTGTTCTATTGCGAGAGAAAAAAGCCGTGTGTCACGTGACATATATACACTTCGGTGTTTTTTCTGTAGACAGTAGTGGCTCGTTCTCGCCATCACGTACCTACGCAGAGGTTGTTCTATCCGAGGAGTACGTCAGTGACCGATGGAACGCGTACATCAAATCACGCAACGGAAATGACGTCACGGTTGCCATAATGACGCCAGCAGACACGCCTGTTGGAAAGTGGAGATTGAGCATTGACGTCATCAAGAGTGTTGAGAGTGCTAGAGCCATGTACAGATACCAGTTCCCGGACCCACTGTATATCTTGTTTAATCCCTGGTGTAGAGGTAAACTGATTCGTCAACTTATATAACTTGATTATAAATAACAAGAAAAAATATCACAATACTCATTTAAATAATGCATCCATATGTGCTACTTTGAATGTAGGTAGGGGTACTTACTGTTTAAGACAAGATCAGCTAAATGACTAAATCAATATTTAAATTTGATATTTCTGCAGCAATTCATGCATGTTGTGGAATACAGACAGAACGAAACAAGATGAGAGTGGTCTTCTGGTACAGGGGTACCTTCTCACGGCCTCTCAAAACGGACACCAGTACTGGTTTCGAGCCAGGAAACTGACTCGAGCGTGGTTCTATAAGCTACCAGCTTTCGTCATAATCGAGCTTCAAGAAATAAGTATAAACTAACGAAACAAGAACAATATGATATAGGAAAACTGGAAAACAATGCATTTTAGATTGGATCTGAAGTTTTAATGTGACATTTTCTTACCTTCCCCAAAACGCAATAAGGTATGAGTTTTATTTTTGGTGTTGCAGACGACATTGTGTACATGCAAGATGAGCGACTCCTTGCGGAATACATTCTGAATGAGGCTGGCCATATGTACATGGGCAGCTACACGAAAATACGCGCAAAACCCTGGGTATTTGGACAGGTATACATGTTTTTAACAAAACTGTTTTAAAAGAAACAAACATAAACAGGAAATGTATATAAAGTACCTTGAGCCATTTCTGTATGAAATGTTACTTGTTGATGTGAAAGGAGTTGATGTTAGACTAGTACTGTCACCATAGGTACCGTGGTCTACAGCTCTGTGACAGAAATGTTCTCTGGCCTCCTCAATAAGGGCACAAGTGCAGTTCTGGTTTCTACCGGAACTTGAAATCAATAGTGACTCATAGTTCACCCATAGTTTACATAGTCGGCAACCACGGTCTGTATTTCGTTACACTTCATGTATGATACACGGCGAAGCATAGCGCAGTAGTATGTAGGGGTATCCGACGATGAAAGCTTTTAGCTGTTATTGCACGTGTATTTGATCGTTCTAAAGTATGATTTTAACTCAGGTTGGATGTACTCGGTTAATAACCTCCCAAATATGTGTCATAGTCTCGCCTACTACGTAAACGCGTGAATTGCATGAAATTGCACAATTATCTTCACAGTGTATTTCGTCAAAACTTCAATACGCTATCATTAAAAGTAAATTAAAAGGCAAAAAATAAGCGTTCAAAATGCGTAGGAAAAATTTAGATACTTGTGCACCTATATTATTAGAATAGAATGTCAAAAGATGTTTTCAAATATATTTGGTGTGCACTAGAATGTTTTGGCTTTGACTTTGAACGTGTGTTGAAAAGGACGTTCCTAGCTCTTAAAGTTATAACTTGTAACCGACCCTTTTACACAGGTTTTAAAAATAGTTTGAAAGGTACTATGCGCCAATCATAATTGAGTAATGGCGTGTACATAATAAAGTTACTTATATTAACAAAGTTGACATTCACTAACCACAGTTTTCTGGTGATGTGCTGGACTGCGCACTGCTCCTACTTGAAAAATGTCTAATCCCGGATGACGACCTTGGGGACCCCGTTACCATCGTCCGCCGCCTTTCAGCCATTGTAAGTGAGGAACGCCATAGGTGACACTGTCAATCAGCTTAAGTTAATTATACACATATATAATTAAATACGTAACAAGGCGTATAATATTCACTTATATAATCATATCATTGGTTTTTCATCATCTCTCTCTCGTGGCCATTATAAGGTAAAACTAGATGCCAAGTGGTCTAGAAGTCTGTTGGATCAATGACATGTCCTGTTACAGTAGGTTAAGCTGATTTTCGGTGACACTTGTACAATAAGTCAAAATCTCAAAGAAACACCATGTCTTGAAATATGTTGACAGGCACGAATAAATAACACCATTACATGTATGCAAAACAACGATAATTTATAGACTTACTATTTGGATGTACAATGTACATGTAATTCTATTCCACATGGTGCCTTCTATTTCTCAGATCAACTCGAATGACGACAATGGTGTAGTTAAAGGCAACTGGAGTAGCAGTTACGAGGGAGGCGTCAGTCCGGTCGCCTGGACCGGAAGTGGTGCCATCTTGGATCGATATTTTCATACGCATAGACCCGTCAAGTACGGTCAATGCTGGGTGTACTCTGGGGTTCTCACTTCCGGTAAACTTATCCCTCAATGATATAATTTACCATTTGACCAAAATAAATATATGTAGTCGCATTCCGATAGTGTTTACTTTGCTCAGATAACTTAATTTGGTTAATACTATGAACAAGCTTTATACTGCGATATTTTTATGAATGTATGCATACTTGTGATTGTCCAATGCTTCAGTTTTAAATCGACCATGTAATTGCAAATTGCCATTTTATGTATAAAATTCTTTTTTTAATCAAACAAATTAATTTCACGGTTAATTAGTATCTCAAATAATCTCCCTAGTTTGTCGCGCTCTGGGTATTCCGACACGAAGCGTGTCGAACTTCAACTCAGCTCACGATCAGGACGGAAATATCACGATAGACTACCACTACAACAGCCAGGGGGAACGACTCCATGGCGAAAACTTTAACCGCGATTCTGTGTGGTAAGAGTTGTCTTTCTTTATCAAAGGTTAGCTGATGCCAACGAAACGGTTTGTGACAGATTTTCCTGCATTAAACAACACAGTTACAGTTTTGTGGTTCAATCCGTTAACTTAAAGAATGTAGACGCATTTTGGCGGAATGCAAAATCAACTTCAAAACATGGACATGGTATATAGAGAAAACATAGATTTTCAAAATGTTTCAGGAACTTCCATGTGTGGAACGACGTGTGGATGGCGCGTGCGGATCTTCCGACCGGATATGGCGGTTGGCAGGCCGTAGACTCTACACCACAGTCACAGAGTGTTTATAACCGTATGCTACTGAAAATATATATATAACAAAACGTTTTAAGGTGGTCTATAATGAGGTATAAAAACAAAATGGATTCTTATAGTTTATAAATGTCTAACAATCATTTAAGTATATTCTCATCGAGTTGCATAATGGCCATGGCCCTGGTCATGTGATACGTGCAATAGCACAGTCCGGTTTCCATACTATGTTTAAATCATACAATATATAAAACTGAATTTTAACAGGTATGTAATACTACTATTGATCTGATCCAATTACCTCAGTGCATTTATAAGAAGTTCAATGGCAAAATAATTATGTGGAAAATACTTTTAATCGTATTGGACTCCCTTTTCACGCTTCAATTAGAACCTATAATAATTTGATTTAAAATGATATCTGCCCTTAAATGCAGGTTTGTACTGCATGGGACCTTGTTCCCTACGAGCCGTAAAGGAGGGCCGGGTCCACCTGCCGTACGACGGACGGTTCGCCTTCGCCGAGGTGAACGCGGACCGCGTCTACTGGTCCGTCCGCCCTGACGGCTCCATGACGCCCATTTCCGTCAAGAAGCAAAGGTAGCTTTATGCATTGGCCATAACATAGTTTCTATGTTATAACTTGGTGTTATCTGCATACATTCAAAGTGTTATGTAAGATATTCTTCGTACACGTGCAAAATGGCTCGACATTTCAAATGGATGAACCATATTTTACCCATTCCAGTATAGGGAAGATTTTACTCACACAGCGGCCTTCTCCCGATGAACAACCGGAAACGATTGCTGAAGACATCACTGAACAGTACAAATTTCCTGAAGGTATGGAAGCAAAATATTTTAAAATAGTGTACAATATCTTTACAAAAGTTGCAAGACTATCAAGGATTTTTAAAACGATATGCTAACATTTTTTCAATATATTTTTATGCTCTTTTTAATACATTTTCTGTGACGCAGCCACCAGGCAAATTTATGAGCATTTCGGACGATATAAATGAAGCAATCGATGTAACTTCACTGATTTATGTGATATCCTTGGTTTCTCTTCCCCAGAGTCTGATGAGGAGCGGATGGCCGTTAGGGAGGCAAACCTACACTCCACCATGCCTGGCCTGTACAACCAGGGAACACAGGTAGGGAGTCCAGTTGCATTTACCATTAATTTGTCTCCTTCACTTACATTGATTCTCGTTCTTAATCCCTGACACACAGGTTAACCAGTTAACGATTTGTCCGAAATAAGGCGAGAGCGCACTTCCGGGTATTTTTTTAATTCCACGTTCAAGAGTGCCGTTGTCAAGGGAAACTCCATTCACACACACACACCGGCTGAGTTATGTTCTTTCTTGGCGGTTTTAGGTCGCATAAAGAGTTACATAAATTGAATATAAATATTTATTGAAATGTCAATGTTTCTGTCAGGATGTTCAGATAAATATCGAGAGCGATCCCGGCGCAGTGATAGGTGAAGACATAACAGTGACCTTGACATTCATCAACACGGTTTCCGAGGAGCGCACATTCAACGGTACACTGCGACTGGACAGTTCTTACTATAACGGCGTTCACCATGAAAACATATCCATACAGGAGTTGCAAGAACACTTAAAACCAAATTTATGTAAGTGATTTCACATAAACATAGCAGAATTTGGATAGGTTTTGTTTAGAAATCAAGACATTTCAACTATATATCATTTTTAGACTCTAGACTGCATTATATTTTATTGTCGAAATGACTGTTCGTAGATGATTTTCCCGTACTGAACCGTTGACACTTGATAAAATGTTATAAAGCCAATAGAATGTTATACTGAGGCTGTTCTAACCAATGATCAATTTACAACTGTTTCTTGCAGCCGGACAACTGGTTTTAAAGGTACCCGTAGAAGTATACCTTGAAAAATTAGTGGAACATTGCCTCTGTGTTGCCACGTGTATCGGCGTTGTCAAGGAAACCGAGCAGCATGTGTTCGAGAGAGATGAGCTCGCTTTAAGAAAACCAGATCTTGATATTGAAGTACGTAAAAGCATTGTCTGTACTTTATAATTATAATAAAAAGTGCTACAAACGATCCATATTTCTTTTAAAGATTAAATTCATCAATCCACAGATCACGGCAGTTGTGCGCTGATGTTCTGTTTATGGAGGCATTAACGCTTTAAATTGCCGCAGTGAGACAATGTAACAGAGTTATACTGGGAGGTGTAAATTTATATTTGTATTAAAATTAAATTTGTGTTATGTTGTGATGGTGTATATGTGCTCTCACGTGTGTCCTATACAGTAGTTACGCCATCCGGTAGATAAGCTTGTATTATCATTGTAAATACCAACTCTGGTATTTATCATTTATTATTATACATAGTATTATTTGCATTCATGACTTCAACAAGTGAGGTTACCACTAGCGGATTTAGAAGGTCAGAAGGGGGGCTCACCCGGCGCGTGTCACCTCTAAAATCGTCCAAGTTTACTTTTTATATTAATATCGGAGAGAACAGTAATAAAATACGCACATAATGCACCATTTTTGACTACAAATATTCTTGAGGGAGTAACCCCAGATCCCCGTGCAAACAGATTATGCCATATACTTCCGGTTCTAAGGGAGGGGCGCATTTCAAATTCTCGTCCCTAAGTTACGCCCCCTCTAACATCAGTTCCTGGATCCGCCATTGGTGATATATGGGTGCATAGTCCAACTCCAAAAAATGATCAAACGTGTAAGTGTCACTTCAAAATGTGACATATTATACGTATTAATAATTCATACATGTGTGACTAATACGGTTTGTGAACATTAAGGCTTTACACTGATATGTGACAGAACAGCTGACAGCAAGCTGGTTATGTCGATTAAAAGTAAAAATAATATTAATAATAATAATAATAATAATAATAATAATAATAATAATAATAATTCTACCATTATGGACATTTCTGATTTTAGTCACCATTGAACGTTAATGTTGGGCAGCGGTTTACTGTACACGTGACGTTTGAGAATCCACTTCCGGTGGCGCTGACGAACTGTGAGTTGTGGGTGGAGGGTCCGGGACTCCAGAAACCTGACGTATACACGCAACCGTGAGTTCTGCTTCCCGGCTTTCGGTCTATTACAACTAGTATTCTTATTTTGTGGTACCGTCGAGGTTATATTCCGTCTTTTCATGAAACAATCCTATAATTTACATGAGCAAACTTTTTTAAACGTTAGCTTACATGAAAAAAAATATCCATTTTACGTTTAAAACTTACATGTCAAAAAATAATGACTACATGTATAACACTTTCGGCAAGATAACTTATACTAAAAATATCCTTTTCACTTTAAAACGTACATGAAAAGTCATCAAGAAATACATAAAAGGGCTTTGGCGGCAAAAGGATGTTACTAATACTGTTTCTTTATGGAATGGTGCGTATTTCAATTATTTAGTGGCTTTTCATGAAAAAAATCCTTGATGTACTTTCAAAATGTACATGTAAAAATCCATTTGACCTTTGAAAAGAACATTAACATATCCTTTAAACTTTTGAAACATACATGAACAAAAATTATTTCGACTTAAATAACTTAAATAAACAAAACTCACGTGAAATAAATCTCCGGTACAAGAAACATATATCAAAGATTTAAAGCATTTTAAAGAAAAAAAGGATAACATTTGGGAAAGATACACGTTAAATCAGATACTTATTCTAATGTTTTTCCATCCGCATTCGGGGAATTCTAAGCTGCCTGTATTATTGTATCGGAGCAACGATGATGCAAGCTAATCAGTTCAACCTACCAGCTTAGGATAAAAGTACAACAATCAAGAAATGAAATTCCTGCCAATGAAATAGGTATTTCCACAATAGAAGCTGACCCCCCCCCCCCCCCCCGTCAGACAATTCCACCCCACCCCCTCCCCCTTTTTGGTACGCGGAATTCAGTGTGATTATTCGGGAATAAAAAGGTCGGTACGCAGTAGGCAGAGACTTCTTATTAAGCATAATTCGTTACGCATAATTAGTTTTAACTTAAGGTAGGCTTCTGGGTCCCGTTTTTATCAATGATATACCTTAGTCGTAAAACTGACACAGCTTAAGAGTGCCCGGGGACAGCCATTAAGTTAAAGATAAATGTTCTTGATACTATTGAAACGCAGTTTACACCCATAACGCCTGCAAATTTACGATCTTGAGACAAAAGATCGTAAATGAAATGGGGCCAGGTAGACAGCGTAATATAAGGGGAGGGGGATAACACACACATAAAAGTGATGCTCCCAGATAACGGGACCAAGGTAGACAGCGTAATATAAGGTGAGGGCGAGGGGGTAACACACACATAAAAGTGATGATCCCAGATAACGGGACCCAGGTAAACAGAGTAATATAAGGCGGAGGGGGATAACACACACATAAAAGTGATTATCCCAGGTAACGGGACCCAGGTAGACAAAGTAATATAAGGGGGAGGGGGGTAACACACACATAAAAGTGATGATCCCAGGTAACGGGACCAAGGTAGACAGAGTAATATAAGGGCGAGGGGGTAACACACACATAAAAGTGATGATCCCAGATAACGGGACCAAGGTAGACAGCGTAATATAAGGGCGAGGGGGTAACACACACATAAAAGTGATGATCCCATGTAACGGGACCAAGGTAGACAGCGTAATATAAGGGCGAGGGGGTAACACACACATAAAAGTGATGATCCCATGTAACGGGACCAAGGTAGACAGCGTAATATAAGGGCGAGGGGGTAACACACACATAAAAGTGATGATCCCAGATAACGGGACCAAGGTAGACAAAGTAACATAAGGGGGAGGGGGGTAACACACACATAAAAGTGATGATCCCAGATAACGGGACCCAGGTAGACAGAGTAATATAAGGGGGAGGGGGATAACACACACATAAAAGTGATGATCCCAGGTAACGGGACCAAGGTAGACAGAGTAATATAAGGGGGAGGGGGAGGGGGTAACACACACATAAAAGTGATGATCCCAGGCAACGGGACCAAGGTAGACAAAGTAACATAAGGGGGAGGGGGATAACACACACATAAAAGTGATGATCCCAGGTAACGGGACCAAGGTAGACAGAGTAATATAAGGGGGAGGGGGATAACACACACATAAAAGTGATGATCCCAGGTAACGGGACCCAGGTAGACAAAGTAACATAAGGGGGAGGGGGATAACACACACATAAAAGTGATGATCCCAGGCAACGGGACCAAGGTAGACAGCGTTGTATAAGGGGAGGGTGAGGGGGATAACACACACATAAAAGTGATGATCCCAGGTAACGGGACCGAGGTAGACAAAGTAACATAAGGGGAGGGGGGTAACACACACATAAAAGTGATGATCCCAGATAACGGGACTCAGGTAGAAAAAGTAACATAAGGGGGAGGGGGGTAACACACACATAAAAGTGATGATCCCAGGTAACGGGACCAAGGTAGACAAAGTAATATAAGGGGAGGGGCAGGGGGATAACACACACATAAAAGTGATGATCCCAGATAACGGGATCCAGGTAGAAAAAGTAACATAAGGGGGAGGGGGATAACACACACATAAAAGTGATGATCCCAGGTAACGGGACCAAGGTAGACAAAGTAACATAAGGGGGAGGGGGGTAACACATACATAAAAGTGATGATCCCAGGTAACGGGACCCAGGTAGACAGAGTAACATAAGGGGGAGGGGGATAACACACACATAAAAGTGATGATCCCAGATAACGGGACCAAGGTAGACAGAGTAACATAAGGGGGAGGGGGATAACACACACATAAAAGTGATGATCCCAGGTAACGGGACCAAGGTAGACAGAGTAATATAAGGGGGAGGGGGATAACACACACATAAAAGTGATGATCCCAGGTAACGAGACCCAGGTAGACAAAGTAATATAAGGGGAGGGGGGTAACACACACATAAAAGTGATGATCCCAGGTAACGGGACCCAGGTAGACAGAGTAACATAAGGGGGAGGGGGCTAACACACACATAAAAGTGATGATCACAGGTAACGGGACCAAGGTAGACAGAGTAATATAAGGGGGAGGGGGATAACACACACATAAAAGTGATGATCCCAGGTAACGGGACCCAGGTAGAAAAAGTAATATAAGGTGAGGGGGAGGGGGTAACACACACATAAAAGTGATGATCCCAGGCAACGGGACCAAGGTAGACAGCGTTATATAAGGGGAGGGGGATAACACACACATAAAAGTGATGATCCCAGGTAACGGGACCAAGGTAGAGAGCGTTATATAAGGTGAGGGGGAGGGGGATAACTCACACATAACAGTGATTATCCCAGGTAACGGGACCCAGGTAGACAAAGTAATATAAGGGGGAGGGGGATAACACACACATAAAAGTGATTATCCCAGGTAACGGGACCCAGGTAGACAAAGTAATATAAGGGGGAGGGGGATAACACACACATAAAAGTGATGATCCCAGGTAACGGGACCCAGGTAGACAGAGTAATATAAGGGGGAGGGGGAGGGGGTAACACACACATAAAAGTGATGATCCCAGGTAACGGGACCCAGGTAGACAAAGTAACATAAGGGGGAGGGGGGTAACACACACATAAAAGTGATGATCCCAGGTAACGGGACCCAGGTAGACAAAATAACATAAGGGGGAGGGGGATAACACACACATAAAAGTGATGATCCCAGGTAACGGGACCCAGGTAGACAAAGTAACATAAGGGGGAGGGGGGGTAACACACACATAAAAGTGATGATCCTAGGTAACGGGACCAAGGTAGACAGAGTAATATAAGGGGAGGGGGATAACACACACATAAAAGTGATGATCCCAGGTAACGGGACCCAGGTAGACAGCGTTATATAAAGTGAGGGGGAGGGGGATAACACACACATAAAAGTGATGATCACAGATAACGGGACCAAGGTAGACAGCGTTATATAAGGGGGAGGGGGGTAACACACACATAAAAGTGATGATCCCAGGTAACGTGACCCAGGTAGAAAAAGTAACATAAGGGGGAGGGGGATAACACACACATAAAAGTGATGATCCCAGGTAACGGGACCAAGGTAGAAAAAGTAACATAAGGGGTAGGGGGATAACACACACATAAAAGTGATGATCCCAGGTAACGGGACCAAGGTAGACAGAGTAACATAAGGGGGAGGGGGTAACACACACATAAAAGTGATGATCCCAGATAACGGGACCCAGGTAGACAGCGTTATATAAGGGGAGGGGGAGGAGGATAACACACACATAAAAGTGATGATCCCAGGCAACGGGACCCAGGTAGACAGCGTAATATAAGGGGAGGGGGAGGGGGATAACACACACATAAAAGTGATGATCCCAGGCAACGGGACCCAGGTAGACAGCGTAATATAAGGGGAGGGGGAGGGGATAACACACACATAAAAGTGATGATCCCAGGTAACGGGACCAAGGTAGACAAAATAACATAAGGGGGAGGGGGATAACACACACATAAAAGTGATGATCCCAGGTAACGGGACCCAGGTAGACAAAGTAATATAAGGGGGAGGGGGGTAACACACACATAAAAGTGATGATCCCAGGTAACGGGACCCAGGTAGACAAAGTCATATAAGGGGGAGGGGGATAACACACACATAAAAGTGATGATCCCAGGTAACGGGACCAATGTAGACAGAGTAATATAAGGGCGAGGGGGTAACACACACATAAAAGTGATGATCCCAGGTAACGGGACCAAGGTAGACAAAGTAATATAAGGGGGAGGGGGATAACACACACATAAAAGTGATGATCCCAGGTAACGGGACCAAGGTAGACAGAGTAATATAAGGGCGAGGGGGTAACACACACATAAAAGTGATGATCCCAGGTAACGGGACCAAGGTAGACAGAGTAATATAAGGAGGGGGGGGGGGGGTAACACACACATAAAAGTGATGATCCCAGGCAACGGGACCCAGGTAGACAGCGTAATATAAGGGCGAGGGGGTAACACACACATAAAAGTGATGATCCCAGGTAACGGGACCCAGGTAGACAGCGTAATATAAGGAGGGGGAGGGGGGAGGTAACACACCGGCATAAAAGTGATGCTCCCAAGTAACTATTGCTGTAGTGTATCTTAAGACGTCTTCTGCAGCTTATTGTATGAAACTGGGATAAGCTGTCCAGGTTATTTTAGTCTAGTGCGCACATTTAAATGATATAATTGACCGTCTGAATTATTTGATAAAGATTGACCAATCAATAAATATTTTGCTTACTTTACCAAACCAAAAAAATCAACGACTTTTAAACAATTGACTTAGTGTCACACGTGTATTTAAGACCGTACTTTGAAACAGTTTATTCTTTGTCTCCTCCATACATGAAGAGAAACTTTATAACCAAAGTATATACAGTAAATAAATAAAATGTATGTAAACTTTACAAGAAGCAGAACTATACAGTATATACAAAAACATGACGAATACACGTAATGAAATATAAATCATAACATTTAAGTTTTAAGACATTTATGTGACTTATAGTATACAAGAAGTATCGTTTTGATTCGGCACGGTTGTGGCTATATTTGTTTAACCTAATGGTAAAAGACGAGCACTATTTTCTTTCAATTGTATTTAAAGTTAATTTTCATAAACTATTATCCAAGAAAAGGAAAGCGTCATTTTCCATCCTCAACGTTCTGGTTATTTTTTTTGAAGGCAGCGGGGAAGCTTTGAAGAAATTTTTATTAAGCAAGACTGTATACGTTGATTTCAGTGACGTTGCTGCACGCGAAAAGTTCCGGAGCACGTTTGACATGACGCCTGTCAAAACCGGAAGTAGAGGGATTGTTGTCTATTTCCATAGCAAACAGATGTCGGACATCACTGGGTCACGTAACCTCAATGTAACGTGACTACATAGACTATTTATTTTGTTGTGGCATTAGTTATGTATCCATTCTACAACTGTCACTTTTTACCATGTACCAATTACTGGTAGTACTGCCATTGTCTTTATTTGATTGAGCATGTGCCGCGCGCCGTATTTTTTATGTCACTATTAATAAAGAACACGTATATTTATTTTCCATTTGCAAATTTATAACATGTGTAAAGCAATGTATTTTAAAGGCAATAAATTATGCTTAAATGACTCAATTTTCATTTAGTTTTGTTTTCGTTTACTCAGATGCCTTTGCGAATTACCGAAGCGCTGTTTCTCCTATAGATCAAACACATTAAACACCCATCAATTACTGATGAAAGCTAACCTCTATACATACTCCGTGACACCCATCATTAATGATTCTAATTTGAAATTAGTAATAACTTTGAGATATCACTAACATGTTAAGAGATGCGCGGGCTGCTGCCGCGCTATGGGGCTGGCAGTTTTTACCTGGCTCCGCCTACAAGTTTGAACAATCTGCCATGGGAGATAGCGGTTACAATTCGGGGAGATAACGAATGGAGATCCGGTTAGCATGGCGACCGAAAACCCATTACTGCGGCTGTAGGTCCGCAAAAATCGCAGAACTAATAAAACTTGCAAACGAACAGTTGTAATGACACAATATATTACTTCAGCTTCTAAATGCTACAAATTGCTTATCGTTTTCATCTTAATAGATTTGCTAGTGAACAAACGAGGGAAACAGTTGTGATATTCATTAAGGAGTAATTAACTCTTTTCACCGACTGCGGGACGGAAGCTTCTAACTTTTTTATGTGCAAAACAACTACTGGCCAAGATTATTTCACTTGAAACGTCACCGTTGCACGAGCACTCGGATATACTTTAACGTCTCTCTCCGTACTAGAGGCGGTACCCGATACTTCAGACTGCGGGTGTAGGAACATACTACGGATATACTCTGTTATTCAAAAGCGAAACTCCCGAGCTATTGACAGCACGTGGCACCGGTGATCATCTCCAGAGAGAGAGCTAATGACTTCCCTATCAATACAAGTACTTGTTGGAATATTTTGACATCAACATGCACATTAACCTTTCTTCAGATCGAAGCCATCGTCTTCTTATAATCACTTGAAGAACTTATGTTAATGATAATTTTATATGATTTTTCTGGATAGCGGCTCCAACATAGAAGGAAGGGTACTTGCTTGTAAAAATGTTATTTCCGCCCATGCACGAGTTGATGTTAATAGTGCTGCACGAGGCGAATCGTACTTAATACGAGGACACATCGACACGTGCACAAAAGTTGACAAAGCTGGATAATACATCATGAAACTTGGTAAGACTTTAACATCTATATTTTGTTCATTGAATAAGCATCAGTTTTTGAAATCGTTTCTTCGAGGGTGTTAAGTATTTGAAATTCCCATTAGCTTAAATCCTGAGGTATCTCGCAGTTTCAATCTAACATTAACCCGGTTAATCACGTCAACAATCGGTAATAAAATATTCGTCAGTAGTTGTTTTTAAAGCTCGTAAAGACACAAGCGGAGGGAAAAAATACCTTTAATATAATAGCAGTGCTTCAACTTGACATGTTAACAATAATTTCTCGTAATTATGAGAATGTATCCATGCATGTCATATCTAATAAGCTTTAAACAAATGTACCTGAACAAACCTAGAACTTTATAGCATATTTATTGTCCTTTCTTCACAAAGAACTGCTAGACCATTATGTTCCAGCTGAGATCTAGGGGCCTGAAATAATGCGCCCAGGAACATTATGGTCCCATCTTTATGACAATGACATATGTTGAAAATATTACATAATTATGAAGGCTTTGGGGTTTTATTAAAAAATGCGTGATGAGTTCGTACTTTTGTTCTTTTCTGTCAAAGCATGTGCGCCCGTGCTAAATATAGACCAGGGAAATATGTTTTTATATTTTTACATGTATCTGTAAATTCTTTATATAATACTGTACTTTCGCAACATTCATTATTCAGGTAGCTATACAATATTCTAGTCGTCACAAACCGGCAACAAATATTTTAGTAGTATATATCTCAAATAAATCATTGCATATTCAAAGTATTGTAACATGCATATTTGTTAGTACGTTTCACAAGTGTAAAATAATCCTGTGTTCGACTATATGGAGAGCATTTTGATTTCATCCTGAAAACTCATACGTATCGATAGGAAATGTTTAGAACAGTTTCTCGTATGTTTTGCCAGGCAACATTTTATATGTTAGCAGACACATATTGTAGCATAAAGATGTCAAAATATGCTCAGTTATTCTTTACAAACGTTTTATCCATACCTACAGTATGAGCAAATAGCATTTAAACGGTGGTTTTCATGATAATGATAAGATACGTATTCGCTAAAGCAAATCGGTATTTAAACTTATCATTAACCTGCGATTTAATTAATTGCGTGCAGCTGATGTTGTGCACGTTCATGCAATTTATCTTAAATTCGGGGGATGTCAAATTGTTATGCTTGTTTTGTCAGTGATACAGGCAACAAATTTCACTACTTTTGTATCGCGTACCTTCTCGACCTGCACGCTTTATACTTAAGTGCCTAAAGACTTCTTACCACTTCAAAACACGTTAAGACATATCAACATTGATAATAATATCAATTTAGAAAGAGAAATTGTTAAAAATTAAATGTATTTTTCCACCTGTACTTTTTTCGAGGATAGTAATAAAGATTGTGCGATTAAAGCATTAAGATGTTAGAACACAACTAGTCAATAATAACGTAAATCAGTACATTTTTTATATTCAAATCCAAGCTTTAGTTTAATGCATTGGATAATATTTATTTGTTTATTGACTCGGTCGGCCCTGTATTTCATTAAATACATGAGATGATATTATAATTTATAGAAATACAAGTTTTCATTTTACCGTTTTTAATATCAATATTTTCTTTTGTTTCCTAAGTATCTCATAAATAAAATAGCTGATAATTAAAGAGAGACTTTTATTTCATATAACATAATTAAAATAATTAAAATAATGCACTTTTATAACTAAACAACAAATGGAACTCGGCGAGAGAGATATCGGGATTCGAAGATGAGAAATATCTTCCAGGTGCATAAATGATTACTTTACCGCACTAAATCTCACTTCAAAATATGTAAATATTAATATTTTCATAAACCCTTGTATAATAAACACTGAGCCCCTGGCTTCATGATAGGTCTACGAAGAAAATGAAGAAAACTGTAAACTTTACGTTCATTAAAGGCACACTCTACACTTTTATTTTCAAAACTATGAAAATATCCAAAAAAACAAATTACCAATCAGATTCGAGATTGCGATATTAGGGAACTCATTTGCTAATAATTGTTGCGCGCAAACGTTTAGTGCAGAAAATAAGCGTAGATAATTAACACTCTCTTGAAAGAGCACTAAACGTTCCATAAATATCAGGAAATGTGCAGTATATTGCTGGTGTATTATTGCAGTCATTTCTTCTGTGTAAACATTAACATTATTAGTATTCCTCCATTGTGATCATCTGGCCCCAGGTTCTCAAAACTTCTTTTCTAACACGATAAAGCTAAGCTCTTCAATTGTGTTTTTCTTTAATTCGTGTAATATATACTTCATTTAGAGGTTTTAGACTTAAAATAGGAATTATTTTTGTGATAATAACGATAACCCATTTTTTATTAAAGAAAATCAAATTTGAGTATTATTTTGGCTTATTGAAATCAACTACTTAAGCCTGCTAACCTTAAGAAGTTTCGATACATTGGGGCCTGTATGCTTTATTTGTTGACAAAATAATAATTTTAAACTTAACTTTTGCTCCCCGATATTCACTTCCTTTTCGGAATGAACTTATAATGAATTATCATATAATTCATGGGTAATTACATATGGGTTAGGGTACTTTACTTCACCCTCTAGCTTCTTTATTGCAAGGAAATACCCTAGACCTGAAACTTCACACTCTTACTACATCTTGTGAAATATGGGCCTTTAAGTGGCGCGCCGAAGGTATGTTTTATGTGCTGGTCTGTGAAGAAAGAGGATGGCATTCATAAAACAATGTATGGGACTAATTACTTTCAAGATCAGTTATAAGATGGCAATTTTGCATGTTTTATATGTTTTAAATTGCTGGAAGAAAATTGTAATCACAATAAATTAGGATTCATACGCTATCGAATAAAGAAAGATGTTCAAACACACACACACACGCACGCACACACACGTTTTTAAGAAAAAAGTATTTGCATAAACTCCGACCGAGAATTGAACAGCCGCGGTAATTCGGCAGGCATTTGGCGAAAAACCCGTGGAATTTGAAATATTGGAAATAATTCTATTGAATTTTCGAGTGTGGTGTAAACTCTAAACTTTGGAAGAGATCGTTACCCTTAGTGGAAAGCAAAATATTCTTAAAACAAAAAGGTATTGTCATAATAATATCGAAAAAGCAAAACAATATTATTAGCTTAATTATATTAGTTTAATGTACTTGAAAATGTCACTGAAGAGACACTTTCGTTCAGAGATATGTGCCTTGGACCTGGCTATCATATTGTCATAAATCTATCTTGTAGTTGATATGTGGATTAATTCAGAATGCCGCGGCATGCGCACTGGACGTTTATCAAGTGGGGAGGGTTTGACACTATCAGGGGCCGGCTGACCCCTAGTTGTCCTTTGATCCCGGAGATTAGGGACCTACTGTAACCAGATTAGTGGCCGAGCCCCGTTGTTTACCTTTGGGATGATAACAGATAATTGCTGAATAAACTGTTGAAAATTTGTTAAAGTTTGTATCGTAAGACACTTGACATTTGACTGATAACACCAATGATGTCTTTCTTACAATTAACCATCATGATTAGTGAGTGCATTCTAATATATTTCAAGTATCAGAAGTCGCACTTCTTCAGATGATAACATTATTATGAGCTTTAAAAAATTATTGTATCACACAGATTCAATATGGTACAATATTTAAGAATATGGGATTGACTTCAATGCCGACCTAATGCGACCAAACGCATGATTACAAATATGGTACAAGGTGACACCAAATGTTGCCACATGTTACATGTTTACACAACTAATTATCCTCTCCCGAGCAAGATCAAAGAGCTGGTCAAGAACGAGCGGGATATACATATTAAGTTTATCAATTATTACTTAATGCGCCTACTCTCTAGGTGTTTTGAGATTAATAGTATTATTGTTTCGTTTGTATGCTTTGATCTCCTCTGGTCACGCGCAAAATAAGTCTAAGCTGAAAATAATGAATGGTGACAGTCCCTGAGGTGCATATATACTTACAAATATTTCCTATATGGTTTTGCACATTACGAGAGATTTTCACATTGAAGAAGTTTATTTTTTAGTTCATAGGGATCATATTATATGAGTAAACTAAGGGGATTTTCCGTTCTACCGCCCCCTCTCCCGGGGAAATATACATTTTTTTAAGTTGGTTTGCGTTGGTCAATAACTTTCCAAAGAACAGACTCGGTCCAACTATTTATACCATTGTTTGGGTGTACATGTATATTTCGGGCTTCCGATGGATGTCTGTATCTGACCAGAATGTCGTCTGTATCTAGACAGAATGTCGTCTGCATATGGCCAGAATGTCGTCGGTATATGGCCAGAATGTCGTCTGTATCTGGACAGAATGTCGTCTGTATCTGACAAGAATGTCGTATGTATCTGACAAGAATGTCGTCTGTATCTGAATGTTACTGTAGCGCAAACATAAACGTTGTTATTACTCTAATGAATGTCTTTGTATGTTCCGAAGTTTTTACCTAGCTTCGAAAACATCATCTGACGGGATAAAAGCTTTTATCATGTGCCGGAAAACATTTTGACAAATCCCATGATTATCACTGTAAATCTCTTCATTACAATATACACACACCAATGGTGTTCGGATCTGTTTACAGTTTCTACGAGATATCTGGGTTTATATGATGGCATGGTTTGATATCAGCTATTCGTGGCACACCAAGTCAGAGTTATTGTTGTTTGAGCAATGAATCATAATTTGCCACTATGATTACACGATAGCGTCTTAAAATGAGTTCTAAGTTAAAACCATTTTTATTTCTTCCAGTTACAATTTATTACGATTCTCACGAGGAACGAAGGTCATTCCGATACCGTATATTACATATTCTACACATGCTCTACAATTTTTGCAGGCAATTTCATTTCGGCTTTTGAAAATGCTCGTCTTTCAAAACAAAACATAGTCATTGCCTAGGATAGTTCAATTAATATCCGTTATACAAATTCGCGAAGTAAAAGGTTAATTAAGCGAAAGAAACAAATTAAACCATTCATGAACTATTTCCAGCAATCATAATGTCTGTAAGGAAACACAACAGGCTGTTTATATTGCCTGCTCGAACGATCGCAGTTTTACTGTTTAATGCATACTACACTACACTGGTTCTATTTTACACCATAATATTGTAAGTGCTAATGGAGGTCCATACATAACCCTTTAACTGGATAACGACGTCACATGTTAAGGGCTGCAATGCTATGTACAAACCGTAGGAGGTTTTATTGCACGTCTAACTGCAGAATGATCGAGTGCAGGTCTTGTATGCAGTAAAAATCACATATAACTTCAAAATCGCTGCTGAAAGAATTCTTACAATCCAAAACAAAGCAACAAACCAGTTATATTTCTGTGTAATACGAACGACCTGATGACATACGAACACACTATAACAATTTTCTGCTTGCGAGGAATTTCTCTGTTTTTCTATTTTTCACTCGTCATTTCCAAGCGAATGTTGGCAAGCAGGAAGAGACGTCTTTGTTACGTCTTTCATCCGTTGCTTTCAGCCGTAACGTTTGATCATTGATACATTATGGGTGTGTGATATCTTTGTTTCGGAATCAATACTAAGTCAAAACAGTTGAAACATGAAAACATGATATAGAAAGTCTTACACAAGTAGGAAATAATAAAAAGCAAGAACACAGATGAAACTACGAATCACTTTATTAAAATTGAAATATAAGTCTAGAGCCTGATACATCAGTATATAAGTCTAGAGCCTGATACATCAGTATATAAGTCTAGAGCCTGATACATCAGTATATAAGTCTAGAGCCTGATACATCAGTATATAAGTCTAGAGCCTGATACATCAGTATATAAGTCTAGAGCCTGATACATCAGTATATAAGTCTAGAGCCTGATACATCAGTATATAGGTATAAGTCTAGAGCCTGATACATCAGTATATAAGTCTAGAGCCTGATACATCAGTATATAAGTCTAGAGCCTGATACATCAGTATATAGGTATTTGGTTTACAACTCATTGGAACTGTTTATGGATAGCGTTTGATGACAGTATCGGTCAGGGATATAATGTATAAATATGTGAATATACACACAGTCATCTATGGTTTGAGATGGTCATCAAACGAACGCCTTGTTGTGGTAGTCACTAGATGGACGGTTTTCCACTTTTCATCATTAAAGGTTGCAGCATCCATGTACAACCACGCCGTGATAGTTTAACCATTTGAATACAACGATGTAAACTATCAGTTTTGTGCAGGTGTGGATAGTGTTAGAACCTAGCACAGAGCTGGCCATTCTACGATCAGTTGAAGCTCCTCAATATCGGCCAGAAATAATTTATTAGTTCGTTTGGCCGATGATAAGATCGCCAGTTGACCGTTTAGCACTGGGCTGGGTCTGGTCGGGCTTACATTAGCCTCATAAATACCGTCATATGCTTTATACGTGTAGTTTTGATGGACACAGTTATTTATTTCGTGTAAGCCAACACTGTCTTACCGAGACGTGAGAATGTGTCGTTAAAAATTATCCCTTATGTAAGAGTACAATGTGGTATTTACGTGTTTAGGAGTCGTGAAACAAATTCCGTATGTAAGCGTACACTGTGGTATTGTCCTGGGTAGATGTCGTCAAACAAATCCCGTATGTAAGCGTACACTGTGGTATTGTCCTGGGTAGATGTCGTCAAACAAATCCCGTATGTAAGCGTACACTGTGGTATTGTCCTGGGTAGATGTCGTCAAACAAATTCCGTATGTAAGCGTACACTGTGGTATTGTCCTGGGTAGATGTCGTCAAACAAATTCCGTATGTAAGCGTACACTGTGGTATTGTCCTGGGTAGATGTCGTCAAACAAATCCCGTATGTAAGCGTACACTGTGGTATTGTCCTGGGTAGATGTCGTCAAACAAATTCCGTATGTAAGCGTACACTGTGGTATTGACCTAGGTAGATGTAGTCAACTGAATCCTTCGTTACGTTTGCAATGGTTTGAATATCACTTTACTTTAACAAAATAAACGTAGTATCTTCGTATGTTTTGTTTACATTAGTTCTTATGCGAAGTAGCCAGCCAGTATGATATTCTTGAGTCGTTTGATTTAATCAACTGAGATCGGAGGTTAAATTACCCTTTAAGTTTGCAATCTGTAATGAACAATTCAACTTTTTGTTGTACTGTTCCCGGTAAAACAGGAAAATGGAATTACTAATACATTTTTTTGCACGCAAAACCCTTTTAAATTACACCACACTAGTTTGACGTTGACGTTGTGTTACGCTCCCTGGAACGATTTACGTGCTCTTGGCCAAATGAAATAATAAAGAGATCAAATATAGATACAATTATACTGATGAATATTCCGAATTTCTAGTCCGTCCGTCGTATCTTCATAAATGAGCAGAGATGAAACAGAGGCTGACCAACATATGTTCCTAAACTTTCCTTAGATGAAAGCCAGTGAAAATTGCTCATCCTGATTTTTATCTATGATGAATTTTATCTTTCATTGCAAATCAAAATCAATGGATATTTTATCTTACAAAGTGGACATTTGTCTTAATCCGCGAACAGCTTTCATAGACAAAATAAATGTAAATGTTTTCCACCTGTTAAAGAAACCGGTTTTCTGTCAGAAACAGACAGTTTACGAAATTTAGTTTTCTGCAAAATTGATTTTGTATGATTTATGAATTGCAACTAACATCAGTTTTGGCACTGAAATATACATAACATCACATCAAAAGATATACAATTATTAAGTTGAAACAACTATTTTGGTATCTACAAACCTATACGATTACATTCTGTCTCAAAATACCTCGGAAGAGTTTAAAAACAAACAATCGATACATTCTGTAAACATTTATTTTTATATTCGGCATCACCTTAAGTCTACACACACATACAGTCTACACATCACCTACAGTCTACACATCACCTTCAGTCTACACATTACCTTCAGTCTACACATCACCTACAGTCTACATATCACCTTCAGTCTACACATCACCTACAGTCTACACATCACCTACAGTCTACACATCACCTACAGTCTACTCATCACATACAATCTACACATCACCTACAGTCTACACATCACATACAGTCTACACATCACCTACACATCACCGACAGACTACACTTCACCTACAGTCTACACATCACCTACAGTTTACACATCACCTACAGTTTACACATCACCTACAGTTTACACATCACCTACAGTTTACACATCACTTACAGTCTACTCATCACATACAATCTACACATCACCTACAGTCTACACATCACATACAGTCTACACATCACCTTCAGGCTACACATCACTTACTGTCTACACACCACATAAGTCTACACATTACCTACACATCACCTACAGACTATACATCACCAACAGTCTACACATCACCTACAGTCTACACATAACCAACAGTCTACACATCACATACAGTCTACACATCATCTACAGTCTACACGTCATCTATAGTATACACATCACATACAGTCTACACATCACCTACAGTCTACACGTCATCTATAGTCTACTCATCACATACAGTCTACACATCACATACAGTCTACACGTCATCTATAGTCTACACATCACCTACAGTATACACATCACCTACAGTCTACACATCACCTACAGTCTACACATCACATACAGTCTACACGTCATCTACAGTCTACTCATCACCTAAAGTCTACACGTCACATACAGTCTACACAGCACATACAGTCTACATATCACCTACAATCTACACATCACCTACAGTCTACACATCACATACAATCTACACATCACATACAGTCTACACATCACCTACAGTCTACACATCACCTACAGTCTACACATCACCTAAAGTCTACACATCACCTACAGTATACACATCACCTACAGTCTACACATCACCTACAGTCTACACACCACTTACAGTCTTCACGTCACCTACAGTCTACACATCACCTACAGTCTACACGTCACCTACAGTCTACACATCACATACAGTCTACACATCATTTACAGTCTACACATGACATAGGTCTACACATCACATACACATCACCTACAGTCTACTCATCACCTACAGTCTACACATCACCTACAGTCTACACATCACCTACAGTCTACACATCACCTACAGTCTACACGTCACATACAATCTACACATCACCTACAGTCTACACATCACATGCAGTCTACACATCACCTACAGTCTACACTTTACATACACATCACCTACAGACTACACATCATCTACAGTCTGCACATCACCTACAGTTTACACTTTATAAACACACCACCTACAGTCTACACATTACCTACAGTCTACACATCACATACAGTCTACACATCACCTACAGTCTACACATCACCTACAGTCTACACAACATCTACAGTCTACACAGCACATAAGTCTACACATCACCTTCAGTCTACACATCACCTACAGTCTACACATCACCTAAAGTCTACACATTATTGTTTGGAATACTAAAATAACTTGATGTCTTATCATTAAATTTCTTTCTAGCTGTGACCCATCATTTGTTCCTTTTTCAAATAGTGATATTCACCTTTAACACTGCATTTTCTAGAAGGCCCAAACCTAGCGTTTAATGTTGAAACGTCATGCACTCGCTGGTGCTTTTAGGTATGATATGTATATTAATATATTGACGCATTTTGACCAAATTGCTTCAAAAGAGATCAGGGACTACATACGAGAAGTGTTACTTCTAATCAAAGACAAAGTTCTTTTTTTTTTCAAGCAAGATCCAAAGAATTTTATATGATTTCACAGGATACCTCTCTGAAAATGGTTGCAAATGATTTGATGTAATTAAATGCTAAATTTCTTTTGAAGATTATTACAAATGCACACTTGAGATTATGCGATTTTGAGCGGTTCGAGAAACGTGCTCATAGATGAAAGAGGCACCTCCTCGGCACTGCAATATAATGTTGATTTCTCCTTGTACAAGTGTGACTGATATATCTGTGCAAGTGTGACTGATATATCCGTGTAAATCAAGCTAGTCATCTCGGTGTATTTTAAGCCTAATCAGCCGTCTATATTACGTTTTTATAAAACCAGTCACAGATAGTTATGTAGATTTAACTTGAAAGTATGTATACATTCCATGGTCTCTTATAAGATTTAAGCAATTTTCCATAGCTTTTACAAATATATGCATGTTTTAAATGTGTCGTCTTTACCGTCATAGTAATAGCGATGTCAGTTTTATTTGATTGTTTATTTAAAATAACAAACACAATTATATTTGCTTACAAAATGTTTACATCATAAATTAGATATAACATTACAATAACGCCTGTGTAATTGTAGGAACATCTTGCTTTAGTCTTACATTTATTGCTTACAACTCCTCACAACCCTGTTTTTCTCTGCGTCATGTGGGAAGCACGTGTTCAAATCCGTGTTGCATCTTCTTAAATCCCCGTTTAATTCCTTAAATTGGAAACTAATGTATTTGACCTTTGTTCCAACGAAAAATAAACGAACTAATTAGAGAGAGATAAATATTTATAAAAATAAAAGCACGCGTTCTGACATTAAGTCTGGTGAGGATTTTGTCAATGGTTCCATCCCTTGATTGTTTCATCCAGGGCTTTCCGAGACTGTTTATGAAGTGTTGTACTTATTACCGCCGTCATTGAGCAGGTCCAACCAATCTGAGACTGGTGTGTTCATAGTTTGGAGTCCAGAATGTTAAAACTTTTTATGAGTACTTTGGACCCATGAGAGTGGTGCGCGGTATGCAGAAACTCAATTTCGACATCATACTGTATACAGTCTCAAAATCGTAAAAAAATATTTGTAACGCAGGATAGGGACAACGAATATTTGTTGGTATTCAATTGGGGGGGGGGGCTCATTTTTTAATATTGAAGGCGTTTAAAAATGTTAAAACTATTGTTCTATTATTATAAATATCCAAACATAATGATGTTTTTCTTTGAGAAAAGTCCTACTAATGGCTTACCTTAGTAAAAACCTAAGCCATACCGTAAACCAAGATTTTGGAACGATGTCATTGGCAGGCCATCACTCTTAAGGTTGTTAATGTTTGTTCCAAATTGATGTAATAACAATTGAATCAAAGTAACTGATGCCGCTGAGTCTCGGAATTATTTCTTCTGAGACGTTTGCATAGAATCGGTTCATAACTAAGCCATTTTGCTTAACTGTTTCTTTTCGGTGCCAAAAGGTCAATCGTTTTGTCGCAATAAGTCATTCTAAGTTAATAAGTAATAACAAAATGACTTGTAAATACTTGTGAAAACAAACGTTCTATTAACCTCTCCGCAATATTTCATATTAACAGATAATAACACTTACACAGATTGTTCACACCGGTTGCCTTGTAAGTTACGTTCTCATGATTATACAATGGAAACTACAGGAACACACCCAGTAGTCAACAATCTAACGAAGAGCATGCTTAAATGCATAAGATTAAGATCTTACAGACATCAAACGGGAGACACGTACAACGTACAGAACAACACATACATACCACATATAAACAACATATCTGTATTATGTTATGTTTGGATAACGCCTTGGAGCAGTCATACTTCATACCTCGTCGGCATACTGTAATGGAAATATCAGCTTCTTATTTCGTCTACTTTTTCACGCTATCATGCAAACAATTTAACATCTCCAAAAGGATCCTCGAACAACGTCATATGTTTTATTTTCCTTTGATATTCACAATAATACTACATCTATATCTATAACAACAATAAAATCTATCAGGACAGGCCCAGTAGCATAAACAATTATGAAGATCCTGTCGATCAAGGCAAAACAAAGAAACGCAACGCTTCGAAACAATCAAAATTAAACAACGATTAAATATCTTCATTGAAATATTAAATGTTTGGCTAGTGACGTCTACTCTTGTGGTTCAAACAGCACTGTTATGACCGAAAGAAAGAAACAGCACACGCAGGTCTTGTCAACATTACGCAGGGTCAGTAATTAATACTACCTGTATTTATCAAGTTGATGGATGTCTTGACAAGAGTGTTTGATTAAATAAAGAAAATACACGACTGAAATTCCGTTGAGTACTTACGGTAAACCCAACACGTCGTACCAATGGTGATAGTGTGATAGTTGTGTTATGGGTTATGTCTGGTAGCGATCTCCATTGTTTGCATTTTGGGCCGTGATCCTTATGCGTTTAAACATGATCCTGGCCTCGTTTAAGGCTAATGGGCTTGTCATTGTAGTTTTCATAAAGAATGTATAATATTTGTATCAGGGTCAATGATATCACTCCGGTTGAAACCGGTTTCTGTGGTCAAAGTTGTCACCAATCTCAACAATTGTACATAAAGTATTAACATGTCTGCTAAGTACTCACTGCAGAAAATATAAGGACGCCTCTGCATAGAGTTCCATAAATCAAGTTTCCATTTCATCAAATTCACTACGAACGATTTTACGAGCATTTCGATGCTCTCAAAGTTATATTCTGTATCTGAACTATTATTTCGATCGTTATAACGATTATGTTTGAATGCTACCTGGAATTGCTATAGAACATTTTAACAGAGAAATGTGCAATCATTTGACTGATAAGCCATTTTTTCCAGCGATTTATTTTATTGACTAATCTGCCCCAGGTATGCAAGACGCTGTTTTAGAATCTGATACTCACCTCAATTAGAATAAGCAATAATAAACGGTGTTACAAAACAGTGCCAAGCGGTTCAGTTTCATAACTTCCGACGGTGCATGTTACTTTTTGTTTTTAAATGAAACCGTCCCTCATAAAAGCAAAATGATATGTTTTTATTCGTTGAAACATTGCATTAAACATTGATGATGCATTGTGATTTGTTGTCATGCATATTAAATATCAATTGTTATCTTATAATGTTTTCATTTAATCATATAAATATATTTTGCAGTATTAATACTCCAGCCCATACAAAATTAATATTTCTAGGCATAAATGTTCTAATAAACAGAACAGCGTCTAACAAATAAATTATGACATGTCGGAAAAATTAAACTATCAGACGAACGTTGCAATTGTGGCTGTCCCTTCATATGCCTCCCTAAGACGTGAGGAAGTACTTCGGTGATGGGTGTTGTCAGCAATGTAGCAATAACAGAAACGTTTAAAGAATCTTGTCATGATTTATCGAGTGCATTCCTCGCCCATCCGTTTCCCAGATCACACTTTCAGACTTGTTTCTTCAACTGTCAACTGCGCATGTGCCACATATATCACTACGCGAATAAAATATGTAATTTGCCGAGGAAACATGACGCAAACAATTATTTTTCGAAACCGAATCTTTCTTAATTCAGTGGAGGCAAATGGATTTGTGTCTTTATTTACATGTTAATCATTGTAAAGCCCGTGTTTTGCTGTGTAATATGGTGCAAAGAGAGCATACTACATCAGGTTTGAGGTGTTGAGCCATGTGCTTTGGTCATTAAGAGGCCCGTCAAGAAAATAGCGATGGAATTTCCAGGCGAAGTTAATTGAAACGAAAGAGCGGAACGGATCGTCAAAATGCGGCTAGTACCGCGGAACATCTTAACAAACGGTTTACTGCTAGAATAATACCCGCTCATTTGATCTAATAACCCATCGCTTTGTCAAAACATAGCGTGAAGATAAATCATTTTCAAAACGAGATTTACCTGTGTGACATATCCATGTCTTATCAGATAATATATGACAGATTTTAGATACATTCCGATCTCATGATACTGTATATTTTGATGTTGTTTCTAGATTCGAATCATAGCAGATTTAAGCAGCAAGATTATTGTATCATTTTGTTTTAATTTCAGGGGCAGGGCAATTATTCTTGAGTGTGTTGATGACGTCTATATCTGCCTTGCAAAATGGACTCGATCATGGTAAGATACCGGAACAGAGACTTATGTACACTGTTTTAATTGCAAGTCATTGTGGTAGTTGATCCAAATATTATTAAAAGCATGGATTGAATGTGTCGTGCAATCCTCTTCACTGAAGCTCATGTTACTTGTACCAGTTGTTGCTGCTTTCACAAAAAATGTCCTATACTTAGCCCCTATATCATTTTAAAACGGGTATAAATGTCATCACCATTTTTGTTTTCAACGGTATTCACTCATTGAATAATGTATTTCTTACCTCTACCATATTAGCATTAGCACTAATCCCTTGTGACTTGAACTTTTGGTGTAAGATGCAGTTGTGCCAATCATTACCCCTAACCGACTTGTACAAACTTTTTACATCATCGACAATACCCGCAGTACAAGCTAAACATCAACTATTAAATTACAGAAAGTGTATATACACGAAGACAGATGCGTGGATACATAAATTCAGTTTCCTACAAATGCAATTAACAATGTGCCAGTATTGAGCTTAGGTTTTGCCGGTGGAAGTCGAAACATTTGACTAAATTAAGGAAGTGGAAAAATACAATTTTGTGCAAACAGAACAAGCATTATCATCTTAATCGCTTCATGAACCTACTGGAATACAACTTCCACCTGAATTGTCAGAGCAAAGTGCATCTTCAATCTTAGGTAATCTTATCGGTGCCATTCTGAATGCATTTTATTGCACATATGTTATCGAAAACACATACATAAATGTTTCATGTCCTTTGACTCGGATCGATCTGTAATTGTGTAGTAGTGTTTCTGAAAGAGCCCGCGCACATGCGGCACGTGGGGCATTACCGTCCGTCGGATATGTCAATTAAACAGAAAATCGCTCACAGATTTTGATGTAAGCTCTTCTCCATTAGTCTGTTTGCCATCAGTTTTATCAACATGTCTTACTGGGTTTCAACCGGCTCGGGTAAACATCTTACCGCAGCACGAACAGGAGAATGAAATATGGAAGCAAAATGCGTTTCCAGAAGTTAATTAAACTATTAATGGTTATCAAAATAAATTGTTTGGTTGATTGTAGGGCTGATAATGGTTAACATGCATGTCAAGAGCTCATTGAAATCTAATTCATTTCAACTTCAAATGCGATCTGAAAGACAGGTATCGTTAATCAAATACTCATTTATTTGCTCTAAGAAATGTGTGATTATATTTAAAAAAAAAGTTTGCATTTTTTGCTAACATGCTTTTTCCTGCAAAATCATCAATATGATATATTTCTCACGCATAATATTATAGTAGTATAAATTTGTAATACCATATACAATGTACATAATATATTTCATAAGTAAAAGTAAATAAACGATTTTCACAGCATGCAGCATCAGCCTCTAACAGCAATGCAATTGCATTAGAACAACAACACCATGATACATGATTGGTGTATGATAGTATATATTACATACACGGAGTTTACTGTCTAGAGTTACACCGCCTATGATGAGAGGGTGAAAATCAAGACCTCTTCTAATTTTCTAATTATTGTCCCATCAGGGAATACACCTGTCCTTATTACATTCGATCGGCCTTCAAATGCGCGGCGAAATTATTCCTAAATTATTTCATTTCCACCCAACGCCCCGTGTACAAACTCTGTCTTGGATCATTTCAACTCCGTTTTCAACTCATTTGTCAAAATCTGTTCACGGGGCTATTAAGCAGACGTTAAAGTTGCCACTAGTTGCCACAAGTGATTGCCGAAAGTGGCATGATCCTTGAGGTATGAAGAGAGGGAAGAAACCTTGTTTTACCACTAATGACGGGATAGAAGACATTTTAAGTGGGCAATTATTGTAGGCGATTTTGAAGACAGTTTGAAACGTGAAGCCCGAATTAACACATTCAAAGAATTCCGTGCACATTTTAATGAAGTTCATATATTGTTATTATAAGTATAACTGTAAGATTGATATCTTATCGCTCCAAAATAGTTTCTTATGCATTCTTGTTTTTGTCTTGCCCTAAATGATTCATCATGAATCGTTTTAATACGGACTATTTCCTGGGGCTACTACCGGGTAACTGTTATGTTGTGCAAAGTGCTTCACCTATAAAATTAATGATCTCGTAATTTGACAACCATTTTTACAAGGACAAGTTTGAAAGCCGAATGTCATATAAAAGACTGAATCTAGGACGCAGTAAGTAGCGTTATACAACTGCGTATGTCACTCTCAAATAAATACAAAACAATATGTAAACCTTCCATTTATCTATGTATCGGCTACCTTAACATTATCCCATGCGTTTCTAGGGACAACATATTGTCGAAAGGAAGAGAAGGGGACGGGCGCCACGGTGAAGATTGAGATGGGAGACTACGGCCGCATCGCCTCCGAGGGCTACCCCAACAACTACACCTCACAGGTCTGGAGAAAAACAATATTTATTTAGACTACTGTCAACACAGCATTACCCACCCCCCTCCCCCCACCCCGAATTTGGTTGAATTAGACACCCTAAGATTTTAAAAAGTTTTCACGTAGATGTATATGTGTGCTGAAAAAATCATTTTTTGGTTTATCTAGAATATTTTTATTTCTGGGTGCAATAGAAAGGACTATACGGTCATAAACCTACAGTCTATCACAGCCGCTACCCTCCATTCTTCTTCGGATACCAACGGTCTAAACACATTTCGATAATATGATTTTCATAATCGGTCTCGTGAGTATCCGACGATGGGAGGATGGATATTACAATCAAATCCGCAATTGTACAAAACGTCCATTATTTTGCAGGTATATCACGGTCATCTGTGTAACGTAGAGCTACAGGCGTGCAGCACGTGTAAAATCCGACTCCGGTTCGTAGAACTAAGGTTCCCGGACTGTGCCGCACAACAAACACGCGTTATGCAGCAGATACAGCCGGGACCTCGCAGTGTCTGTCTCACTGGGTAGGAGAACTTGAAAGAATTCATGAAGTAGGGAATGTAATTGTTATTTTGTTATATAATAATATGGGCGAGGAACACGAAAACACATAAACAAAGAAATAATTGAACGATTGTTTGCATTATGCATGCTATGAGAATTTTATGAGAAATAACACGGTTCGATTTATGATAAGAGTTACTGTTTTCTAACGATATTTCCCTTAACTGTAGATGTGATCATTTGCGATTATTTGAAGTGGATCAGCCCTATCATAGCACAACTGAACGGAACTATTTGAGTTCCGATGAAGGGACTACTTACGAAACCATGTCGTCCCGCGTTGTGATACAACATTGCATGTCAAATGGTACTGGGGCAGAAGGCAAACGATTTTACCTGGAGTACGAGGTAATTGGTACGTGTTACCTATAGTTTCCGTTCTTTTTAATAAAGTTGTGTTACTCTAAACATATTTCTGCATTTGATATTTTATCATAAATAATTGTTAATAGCTGATTTGCTTATTCCCCCTGTAACATGGAAGCACTCCACAGTTTTCATTTATTTTGCGCGTTTTTCAGATAAAATTTTGCATATCACCGGTACGGTGTCCTCGCCAATGTACACAGAGAGTACGGGTATTATCATATCTCCGAACTTTCCACACGGGTACGCACTGAACGGGGAGACGTTTACGTACATGATACAGAACCTCGATCCTTACGGGCACGTGCAGCTAGTTTTTGATGACTGGGATCTAGCAGAAAAGAGTCAAATACAAGTAAGATTGGTATTTCATTCATTATGCCCTCACTTCGAGGGGTGAATGAGAAAAGGTTTTAAGTGACATTAAATAAAGAAGCAGATAGATCCTTTTCGCTTTCACCCCTCGACTTGAGGATTAAGAAATAATTCTGGGCATCTTTGCGATCTTGAATGCACTGGTCAAATTTGCACTGACCGATACTTGAAGGGACAAATGACGTCGAATTTGTCAAAGCAAAGTGTAATAATAAAGAAATATATTTAATATGAACGTCAGTTTAGCTCTATCTCTGGTGCAGTGGAAATATGTGAAAACAAGCGTCTTTATCTAGATTAGAAAAGATTAATGGCATGATTTTAAACCTTCATGCACACCTGTTCACTTCAGTGATACAGATATTTACAAAAAAAAACATGTGCACAAACCACTTTAAAACTCTATAGTTCATCATCAGTCTAATTCAGGACGCATTTTCTAGAAAGGTCTCAAACCTAACAAGCTTAAGTAAAGCTCTTTAGTTAAGCTAAACTTATTACTTAATCTTCATCTTCAGTCCGCCTTTCTGAGAATGACACACTTCTATATTGTTTTCAGGTATACGATGACCTGTCGGGTAAAAATATAGCCACCATCTATGGGAAGCGGAAGCGACCTACAATCATGTCGAACGCCAACACCCTGGTTCTTGTGTTTAATGTCGGAAAAGATAAATGCGTTTACTGTAATCATATAGGCTTCAAGGCGACCTATACCTTTGTATCTGGTAAGTGCATTGATTGTTTTAATGTATATTACATTGCACATAATTACAACAGTAATTAAGGTTGGATTGTAATATATATGTATTATTGCGATTGAAACAGAAATGTTGCGAATTCCATTATCATTACATTATTGCAAGGGGATGTACCAGTATCAGTATATACCGCCACACAATCAGTTAAAAGGACGCCTTGCTTAAGAATAGAATAAAGGTGCACCTCTATTTCGGCACTATCGTCGGCCGTGAACCAAAATGTGCATATCGCAAATCATTTACAGAAAGCCAAGCTTTGTTTCTTATTTCGAAAAAAAAATCAAACCAAAACAAGAACATTAACAATGATCAAAAAAGACGATTTCATGCGATTTCAGACCTAAACAGAGATTTTACACTGTTATGTAGGATCATAGTTTTGTTTGCGCTAATCCAAAACTATTGAATAGTGTTATGTTAAATAACTGTTTTTAAAGTCCCCCCTAATGGTGGAAATCAACGCTATTCCCAGGACCGTTCAGACGCCATCAAAAAGCCATTAAGTCAGAAAATCATATTTAAATCAGATTATGAAGTCATTTACAAGCCATTGATGTTTAATTGTTAAACGCAAACTATCGTTAACAGAATTAATATAGCAATACAGTGTAATTTACAACAGAACCATTCGTTACAACAACAAGACATAAGTGGTAACATAATTCAACATTTATTCCAACTCATTGAATATATAAATGAATTACTGCGTTGTTTTAATTTACAGTATGTTTATTGTTCACGGTACAGCGCCTGCCATCTTCTCCCAAATACAATCTGGACACAAATTAGAAAACAATTTTCGGTAAACATAGTGGAATGACAACACATATTTCCAAGGGCTCATTTGATGGAAGGGTGGCACTTGTACAGTCTGTTGGAATTTTTCCCGTGCTGGCAACATGTTTTTTACATATCATTACATTGCAGACAATTGAATTTACAGAATTATTAACTAACAGAGTTTAAGGTGGGTGTTTTGTAATGCAAAACATACTGGATATGTGCGGCCACAGATGTTTCACCGAAAAGCCTTTACTTTTACACGTGTCTTTCGTTTTTTGCAATACAGTTAATTACCATTTTCACTTTGTAAGAAAAACGCTACCAATAAAAGCAGATTCTGGGTTACGAATACCTTCGAAATAATCATGTTATATTACCTTATTATTTCTAATTTTAGATGACAAATGGCTGCAGAGACCAAGAACAGGTAAAATAGTAGTAGTAGATCGATGCCATCTCCCTATACGTCTGTATGGTTTCTTGTCCTTAGCAAGTTTTCACTTACTGACCACAAGCAAAAGTTGACCTTATTGTCAATTATTTAGTACACATGTACTTAATTTTAGGCACCGTGAAACAGTATGCTTAAATAAACCTGGCCCATATTACCACGCCCCAATTACTCGAAAATTCTTCTGCTTAACAAACGTAACTTTTTATTAATAAATATAAATTATCGTCATTATCTTACAGACTATTTTCTTTTAAAGTATTAAACTCTTATGAATGTAAGTATTACAAAAATATAGCAAAAATAAAAATAGTGAGATAAGTTCAATCCTGTTATAAGGGACTTATAATATTTCGAGAAACTTAGGACCGACTCTTAAAATATTATGTTTTACAAATTATGTCTTCTTTCACTTCCGACTTATTTTTTAGCTGTGTGAAGTTAGCTAAACATACGACATTGGACATTGGACATTCAAAATCGAATGTTGTGCTGGCACGACATTGAACATTGGACATTGGACATTCAAAAGTGAAAGTCGTGCTAGCACAACATTGGACATTGGACATTCAAAATCGAATGTTGTGCTGGCACGACATTGGACATTGGACATTCAAAAGTGAAAGTCGTGCTAGCACGACATTGGACATTCAAAATCGAATGTTGTGCTGGCACGACATTGGACATTGGACATTCAAAAGTGAAAGTCGTGCTAGCACGACATTGGACATTCAAAATCGAATGTTGTGCTGGCACGACATTGGACATTTGACATTCAAAAGTGAAAGTCGTGCTAGCACGACATTGGACATTCAAAATCGAATGTTGTGCTGGCACGACATTGGACATTGGACATTCAAAAATGAATGTCGTGCCAGCACGACATTGGACATTGGACATTGGAATTTCAAAAATGAATGTCGTGCTAGCACGACATTGGACATTGGACATTCAAAAATGAATGTCGTGCTAGTACGACATTGGACATTCAAAAGTGAAAGTCGTGCTAGCACGACATTGGACATTCAAAACTGAAAGTCGTGCTGGCACATTCAAATTAATGTATGACATGTTTTATGAATGAATGTTTTCTACCGACTTTAAATTAATTCGGATGACATGCAATTTTCGGAATTAATTTTTTTGAGATACTGTCTTAAAATTATTTGCAAAAGGGTTAGAGATCACAAAAGCAATGACTCATTATAAATTTATAAACACCAAGAGAGCATTGTCTTTACGATTCCATCGCAATTTTTGAAACTTAAGCATGATTCAGATAGATATGATGTCACATATGCAGAGAAAGTTTCAAATGAATATACTTATGAATGGTCGTGGATTATATGTAGACAAACAGTGATAATGCTTTCGAAATGGCATACTTTTAATAAGCTTAATTGTTTACACACCACTGCTACACATACAGTACCATTTATAAACGAAATGAAGATAATTATATTCACAGTATATGATGACATATGGAAAATATACACATGCATTGATGATTCCAAAAAATATAAATGTAATCGTTCTTACATATACTTTATCTGGTTTTACGTATTATAACACGAAATATTGTCAATGAGCCGATTAAGTAACCTATTACTGCCTGTCGACTTATTTTTTATCGACTCAATTAGTCAAAACATTCGATTTTGAATGTCCAATGTCCAATGTTGTGCCAGCAAAAAATTCGATTTTGAATGTCCAATGTCCAATGTCGTGCCAGCACGACTTTCAATTTTGAATGTCCAATGTCGTGCTGGTACGACATTCATTTTTGAATGTCCAATGTCCAATGTCGTGCCAGCACAACATTCGATTTTGAATGTCCAATGTCCAATGTCGTGCTAGCACGACATTCATTTTTGAAATCCCAATGTCCAATGTCGTGCTGGCACGACATTCATTTTTGAATGTTCAATGTCCAGTGTCGTGCTAGCACGACTTTCACTTTTGAATGTCCAATGTCCAATGTCGTGCCAGCACAACATTCGATTTTGAATGTCCAATGTCGTGCCAGCACAACATTCGATTTTGAATATCCAATGTCCAATGTCGTGCTAGCACGACATTCACTTTTGAATGTCCAATGTCGTGCCAGCACAACATTCGATTTTGAATGTCCAATATCCAATGTCGTGCTAGCACGACATTCATTTTTGAAATCCCAATGTCATATTCCGAAAACGTCAACTTTACTATAAAACCGATTTCTGCATGTTATTTCAATGTACGTGTGGATCGCATTGTCATTTCCGTAAAAATAAACACAGATCTGTTTGTCGTATCAAATTATTGTTGACCTTATAGATAATTTCAGAATACTTTAAATCGAAATATCCAACAGCGCCGGATTTATTTCATGTTAAAACATATAAGTCATAAATATACATTAGTTACATACGGATATCATCAATGTTTCCACAGACTGCAGTGATAGTTACCGTGTGGACCCCGGGGGTGAGATCGAGTTCCGGACGGACTCCTCGGGGCTACCCCAGTGGTACGACTGTGTATGGACCGTGAAGCAGGTCATGGCTAACTACCCAGACGGTGTCAACCTCAGGATAGACCATGTTAACCTTGGCGAAGGTAAGTGACTGTTTTAATTCCACCGCTAGTCTTGTTTCCTACTCTCGGATGGTCAAATATTGTTTTAGTCCGGGCCGGTCTCTCCACTGATATCTTGGTCTTGAACTTTTCTCGAGACATTGCCCAGTTTTGATAGTCTAGGTCAGTGAATCGTAGACCTCAGTACTTAAGATTATGGTCAAATTGTCACTAGCGGAATAGACACACCTTGATGTTTCGTATCATTCCCTAAGTATCTTTTCTGAGTCTGCGTCTTATAATCTGGCTTAATGCGTTAATGATGATGGGCCTAGTCCCAAACTAAAACGTAAGTGACATTGGGCTTAGTCTCGAACTCAATGCGTATGTGATCAATGGCCTTGTCCCTAAATCAAGGCGTCAGTGATCATGGGATTAGTCCCCAACTCAAGGCGAAAGTGATCATGGACTTAGTCTCCAACTCAAGGCGTCAGTTCTCATGGGATTAGTCCCCAACTCAAGGCGAAAGTGATCATGGACTTAGTCTCTAACTCCAGGCGTCAGTTCTCATGGGATTAGTCCCCAACTCAAGGCGAAAGTGATCATGGACTTAGTCTCTAACTCCAGGCGTCAGTTCTCATGGGATTAGTCCCCAACTCAAGGCGAAAGCGATCATGGACTTAGTCTCTAACTCCAGGCGTCAGCGATCATGGGATTAGTCCCCAACTCAAGGCGAAAGTTATCATGATCATGGACTTAGTCTCCAACTTAAGGCGAAAGTGATCATGGACTTAGTCTCCAACTCAAGGCGAAAGTGATCATGGGCCTTTTCCCTAACTCAAGGCGTAAGTAATCACGGGCCTAGTCCCCAACTCAAGGCGTAAGTAATCACGGGCTTAGTCCCCAACTCAAGGCGTAAGTTTCCATGGGCCTAGTCACCAACTCACGGCGGAAGTGATCGTGGGCCTAGTTCCCAACTCCAAGCGTAAGTGATCATGGGCCTAGTCCCCAACTCAAGGCGTAAGTGATCAAGGGCTTAGTCCCCAACTTAAGGCATACGTGATCATGGGCCTATTTTCCAACTCAAGGCAAAAGTGATCACGGGCCTTGTCCCTAAATCAAGGCGTAAGTTATCACGGGCCTTGTCCGAAAATCAAGGTGTAAGTGATCATGGGCCTAGTCACCAACTCAATGCGTAAGTGATCACGGGTCTAGGCCCCAACTCAAGGCGTAAGTAATCACGGGTCTAGGCCCCAACTCAAGGCGTAAGTGACCACGGGTCTAGGCCCAAACTCAATGCGTAAGCGATCATGGGTCTAAGACCCAACTCTATGCGTAACTGATCATGGGCCTAGTCACCAACTCAATGCGTAAACGATCACAGGTCTAAGCCCCGACGCAATGCGTAACTGATCACGGGTCAAGGCCCCAACTCAAGGCGTAAGTGATCATGGGCCTAGTCACCAACTCAAGGCGTAAGTAATCACGGGTCTAGGCCCCAACTCAAGGCGTAAGTGATCATGGGCCTAGGCCCCAACTCAAGGCGTAAGTAATCACGGGTCTAGGCCCCAACTCAAGGCGTAAGTAATCACGGGTCTAGGCCCCAACTCAAGGCGTAAGTGATCACGGGTCTAGGCCCCAACTCAAGGCGTAAGTGATCACGGGCCTAGGCCCCAACTCAAGGCGTAAGTGATCACGGGTCTAGGCCCCAACTCAATGCGTAAGTAATCACGGGTCTAGGCCCCAACTCAAGGCGTAAGTGATCATGGGCCTAGTCACCAACTCAAGGCGTGAGCGATCACGGGTCTAGGCCCCAACTCAATGCGTAACTGATCACGGGTCTAACCCCCAACTCAATGCGTAACTGAACACGGGTCTAGGCCCCAACTCGAGGCGTAAGTGATCATGGGCCTAGTCACCAACTCAAGGCGTAAGCGATCACGGGTCTAACCCCCAACTCAATGCGTAACTGATCACGGGTCTAGGCCCCAACTCAAGGCGTAAGTGATCATGGGCCTAGTCACCAACTCAAGGCGTAAGCGATCACGGTTCTAGGTCCCAACTCAAGGCATAAGCGATCACAGGTCTAGTGACCAACTCAAGGCGTGAGCGATCACGGGATAGGCCCCACCTCAAGGCATAAGTGATCACGGGTCTAGGCCCCAACTCAAGGCGTGAGCGATCACGGGTCTAGGCCCCAACTCAAGGGGTGAGCGATCACAGGTCTAGTCCCCAACTCAAGGCGTGAGCGATCACGGGTCTAGGCCCCAACTCAAGGCGTAAGTGATCACGGGTCTAGGCCCCAACTCAAGGCGTGAGCGATCACGGGTCTAGGCCCCAACTCAAGGCTTAAAGGATCATGTACCTAGTCCAAAAATCAAGGAATAAGTGATCATGGGTCTAAGCCCCCTTCGATATACAAGTGAATAAAAGTTTAAACTAAACTGAAGCGTCTTTGCATCGGAACGAATACATGATAAAGCTAAAATAAATACCTGATTGATGTCGATTTTTAGGGTCATTTGTGACTTTTCAACTTTAATGTAATATAACGCCGGACTCGAAGTGTTCAGACTGTAAATATTATATATAAATAATTCACGCCAAAACAATGTTTTTTTAAAATTCATTTTCTGCAGGTTGGAAAGAGAGTGGTCCAAACTCGCTCGAGATATATGAAGGAGTGACCTCCCTTGGTTCTCTCCTTGCGCGGTACACGACGGACAACTTTACGGCGGGGGACGTGCACTTCAGCCCGGGTGAGGGGCTATACATTCGCCTGCGTGGGGCATTCAACGTCGCTGATAGCTTGACAATGGTTTTCACCGCCGTCAGTAACTATACTGAACGTAAGAGACGTTTTGGCTAATCGTTAATTTAAGGAACATTTAAGCAATTATTAAGCTTTAGAAAAATAACATGTGTGAGCTTTTACCATGCTGAGCCGTTATTTTCGGTGTTATAGAAGTGCATTTGTTTTTGATCTTGTGGCCACGATTTACTTTATCGTTACCACGACTAATTTACCTCATTGCCAAGACTAAGTTATGTTTTGGCCACGACATACTTACTCGATACCAGGCCACGACATACTTACTCGATACCAGGCCACGACATACTTACTCGATACCAGGCCACGACATACTTACTCGATACCAGGCCACGACATACTTACTCGATACCAGGACTTCGCATACTTACTCGATACCAGGCCACGACATACTTACTCGATACCAGGACTTCGCATACTTACTCGATACCAGGACTTCGCATACTTACTCGATACCAGGACTTCGCATACTTACTCGATACCAGGACTTCGCATACTTACTCGATACCAGGACTTCGCATACTTACTCGATACCAGGACATCGCATACTTACTCGATACCAGGACTTCGCATACTTACTCGATACCAGGACTTCGCATACTTACTCGATACTAGGACTTCGTATACTTACTCGATACCAGGACTTCGCATACTTACTCGATACCAGGACTTCGCATACTTTCTCGATACCAGGACTTCGCATACTTACTCGATACCAGGCCACGACATACTTACTCGATACCAGGACTTCGCATACTTACTCGATACCAGGCCACGACATACTTACTCGATACCAGGCCACGACATACTTACTCGATACCAGGACTTCGCATACTTACTCGATACCAGGCCACGACATACTTACTCGATACCAGGCCACGACATACTTACTCGATACCAGGACTTCGCATACTTACTCGATACCAGGCCACGACATACTTACTCGATACCAGGACTTCGCATACTTACTCGATACCAGGACTTCGCATACTTACTCGATACCAGGACTTCGCATACTTACTCGATACCAGGCCACGACATACTTACTCGATACCAGGACTTCGCATACTTACTCGATACCAGGACTTCGCATACTTACTCGATACCAGGCCACGACATACTTACTCGATACCAGGACTTCGCATACTTACTCGAGACCAGGCCACGACATACTTACTCGATACCAGGACTTCGCATACTTACTCGATACCAGGACTTCGCATACTTACTCGATACCAGGCCACGACATACTTACTCGATACCAGGCCACGACATACTTACTCGATACCAGGACTTCGCATACTTACTCGATACCAGGCCACGACATACTTACTCGATACCAGGCCACGACATACTTACTCGATACCAGGACTTCGCATACTTACTCGATACCAGGCCACGACATACTTACTCGATACCAGGACTTCGCATACTTACTCGATACCAGGACTTCGCATACTTACTCGATACCAGGACTTCGCATACTTACTCGATACCAGGCCACGACATACTTACTCGATACCAGGACTTCGCATACTTACTCGATACCAGGACTTCGCATACTTACTCGATACCAGGACTTCGCATACTTACTCGATACCAGGACCTCGCATACTTACTCGATACCAGGACCTCGCATACTTACTCGATACCAGGACTTCGCATACTTACTCGATACCAGGACTTCGCATACTTACTCGATACCAGGACTTCGCATACTTACTCGATACCAGGCCACGACATACTTACTCGATACCAGGACTTCGCATACTTACTCGATACCAGGACTTCGCATACTTACTCGATACCAGGACTTCGCATACTTTAACAACGACTTAGAAATAACTTAGTCGTGGCAGCGATATTACTTAGACGTTGGGAAAAAAAATAAGTCGTGGTCACTTCATACTAAGTCGTGGGAACAAGTTAGAAGGTCTTGGCCACGAGACAAAATAAAATAAGCACAGCTCTATTCGTCAGCCAATAAACATACTCATCTAAATAAAATGCCTGAAGAACAACAACAATTTCTTTATACTATTTTCTTATATGTTTTAAAAATAACGTGTCTTCTTATACTCTCTCATGATCAGACGGTTGCCCGGCGACATCAACGTTTCTATGCGACAACCGGTGGTGTATCCATGACGACCTGACCTGTGATGGGATCGACCACTGTGGTGACAACTCGGACGAAAACCCGATCTTCACGTGCCCACGATTTAAACAACGTAAACATACTCTTTGATAACCGTATTGTCACTAAAGTGAGATTCAATGTGTAAGGGAAATTTCAATATGGGTTTAGGTCAAGTTATCAATAGGCTGTCATCAGATCAATATTATAACCACATGTCCCTTTAGATTTGTTTTTAAAAATGAATGTAGTAAAGATTCACTGAATTTTTACATTTATAAATTAAATTTATTTTGGGTAATATTTAGAAGAGAAGAGCTTTATTCGAACAGAAATCTTTAATATTCCTAAAACCACATACGATTACTTGCAGTTCCAAAACGTTTCAAGTCTCGCGAGAGGCCACGATATGTCACGGAGAAACGCACGATACAGACGACAACCGAGATGTCATGTTTCGGCAAGTTTCGTTGCCTTGACGACTCGGCGTGCATAGAAACGAGCCAGACATGTGATCAAGTGTTCCATTGTAATGACAGGTCCGATGAAATACACTGTGGTAAGAGGGTTGGAATAGTTAACATCAAATTATTTATACTTAATTGTGACGACAACTATAAGCTGAGATGAATCTCTCTCAAATGCGTTTTCTGGGTACAAAACAGAACTGGTGTCCTTTTGGAAAGGCCAGGAGAATGTATCCATGATTAGACTCAATCTCAACGAGGTCTTATTACAGACATTTCTCCCATAACCCCAGAAAGTTAAAGGGCTATACTGTGGATAATTGTATTAATACAAAACCTCGAGGTATTATTAACAGTTCACATTGTTTTCGTGTACAGCGGGCATCATAGCGCTTTTTGTCCAATGATTATTCAAGTGAACAAGTTCAAATAGAATATTCAGAGCAGCCTCGTCGGAATCTCGATGTGTATCAACATACTTGAAATCTTCTAGCATTTTAAACAAGTAATAACAATTTAACTTCTTTGCCAATATTAGAAACATGACTATTCAGTTTCCTTTCTCTTTCAGGAATCGAAATATTCCGCGGTGGAGCTACGAGAATCGAAAATTCAATAATTCCAGTTTTATTATTATTTTACGTGTGCTGTATTTTATGTCATACAAACATTTGTTCGTGTTTTGCCTTATTGTAAATATCTCTGTCTTGCTTTGTTATTTATTGATACAGTATTTTGTGATATAAAAAGCTATTGCTTCAAATTAAATCTTTTCTTATTTGTTAGTGTCTTGTCCATAACATTTCCCCAAATAACAGTGCAATAAGGCCATTTTTCATTTTATCACACCCCAGATAATTTTATCAAAATATTCGGCCATGTTGGAAATCCTTATTTTACCCATGGGTAAGGTTAAAAATGTTCCCGTATGGAAATTTTTTTCTTGTAATTACTTGTGGTAGATGCTTTTTCTCCCACCTCAATAAACAAAAATAAAGTCAAAATCTACTTTTTCGCTGGAACGCTATTGTGTGTGGTGAAAATATCTCGCGTCTAGATATTTTATTCATTCCAGCATGGCCAAATAGTTAGATATACTTATCTGGGGTGGGATAAAAGTTCATCCAAACCCTTGCAAAGGCTGTTCTGCGGAAACTCAGTAAACCTCATTTTCGTAAAACACCCAACGTTCGGGTTGGAATGAATCTTACACGAGCGGCCATGGAAGCTACTTATAATCTTATATGAATTAAGCATCATCTGGCTGCCCGGTTTTCATCCTCCGAAGTCAAAAAAGGAAAAAGATTAAACACGTTATTCATGTTCTCATATTGACAGGAGCAGGAGTCCAAGTTCCTGCTGTTTTATGAAAATGCTAAAATATTGCATATGCCATGTTTTTTTTTTCTCGACCCTTGTTTTTTTTCTTCCTAGAAGGTTTTGAATGGCAATATGCCTGTAGTCAGTTGAGAAATGCTATAATATATTGATTTTAAAAGTTTGTTACTGATTAGCAATTTACTTATAATTTAAATGGACAAATCGCCGTTAAATCGATTCGTTTCTGGTGCGTATAGTATTGCTTGATATTTCTATTATAGCCGAAATGGAAATATGCGATTTTTCCACATGCAACGTTCTTGTGGAATGTTGTCAATATTAATGGTAGCGATTTGTAACTGGTTGCCAGGCGTAATAACTACTTCAATCTTTGAGGGTAAATCAAAAAACGGTTTAAGTCCCTTTCTCACACAAAACACCACTTTTGTTCAAAGATACTTTATTGAGTATTCAGTCATACGAATAATATTATCAACGAACATGAGATTCAAGCAACACAACACACACTATTTCCTATCAGCACACAACAAGTTGGTAGTAGATAATATAAACTGTATTGAGCTTTTTTTCAAACAAAATACCACAGCTATTATAATTAGTGTACAAAATGGTTAGAAGAACAAAATCAATTGAACATTCTTTGGTAAACTCTGCACTATGGTGACTTAAACAATGGTTGGTAACTTGTTTTATAACGGAGTGTTAGGGGGGCAGCCAGCAATGCACTTTAACCGAACACATCTTTGCCGTCCATCAACACGCACTGTTTCTCTGTTGGGTGGAAAACGGACGTCTGCTTCTCCGTCTTGCATTCCGCCTGCAACGTCACGCGCTCCTCATCGCAGACGACATAGAACGGCGACCACTCCCTCCCAACCCATGCGTTCATCCCGTCCGGAAGTCCTGTGCACGTGGGGTGTTGCACATGACAGGGGATGCAGTGAGCGCTAGTGCACTGGTTAGCATCGTAATCGCCTGAAATTAAACGATAGGTACAATTATACTTGAGAAAACCAACAGAGCGTTATTTAACCCATAAAGATGACCACAATTCTTTCTGCCCCATGACCAAACAATATTGTCATATACTGACGCCATTTACACTTTTTATGACTACAGCGTTTCTTCATTCAAATGACAAAATGCTAATCAATAAATATAATTTTAAATAAAAATACTTTTCAAAATGCTATTCTTACATGGACTTTTAGGGATGATCTGGTCTTTCTCACAAGAGGCGTCTTTGAACGATTCGCACTTTCCGGAATCAGCCTTATACAGAAGCGGATACGGACATTCTCTTGTCACCATGGAGGCATTTCCGTCCGGAAGTTCAATACATTCGGCAAACTTCGCGCAGTTGCTCATGTCTGGAGCCGTGGATCCCGGTTTGCATGTTGGAGTTATTTTAATCTCACGGAACATAATGTCTTCAATAAGTGTTATTCCAGAACCTGCAATCACAAAATCTCTCAAGTTATGATTTTTTTAATAAATTGAACAAAGGCAATACGCGTAAACCATGCATAAAACATCTCTCACAATCAATAAAATACAAGGAGTGGCTGTTTGAAAATATTTAATGTAAATAAAATCCTAAGTTGCTATATAATTATTTGAGTATAAGTCAAAATAATAAAATGTTCTTAAAGCTGCACTCTAGCAGATTGGCAGTTATGACTTTTTATTCTATTTTTTGTGTGTCAGAATCAGCTGGTTCTGGTACCAATGCCTTCAGTTGTGTCATATAAGCTAAACCACATTAGAACAGATCTCAACTGTTTCGAAAACAACCGTAAAACTCATTTTTCTTAAAGCGTCGATAACGCTATTGCCACAATACATCAATTTTGGCTCACTCCAATACAACAAAATCAAGAAGTTGTCAACACGGTCAATCTGTGAGAGTTTAAAATACATATTTTGATCTTATGTGATTTTGCTTTGGAATATTTACCAAATACTAGTATCAACGGTCAATACAAAAGTTAAAAGATTATTTTCGGATTCATTTGTGCTGGTTTGTGAGATGCGCTGAGATTGTATTTTTTTGCTTGTGCAATGACTCGACTCAAATGTACAACCTATTAAATATTACTTATGACCTTTTTATGAACACAAACGTTCTACGTTGAACAAACACGTCTAAAGAGGAGTAAAACTTACAGTCATCCCATTCTGAGCCTACGGGCACGCACACAGGGTTGCCAGCGCCAATTACAAATCCCTCCGGGCAGGAGTACGTCACTGTCCTCCCGAGCAGACAGATAAACGCCGACGCGCAGTCTTCAGGTGTTCGTCGCCAGGTTAGGCTGTCTGCCAGGCGGCCCGAGCAGCTGACAACCGGGTACGCCACTTCTGCTTTCCCTCTTCCGGTCACAATAAACGCGGCTAATACGACGGTGACAAGCTGAAACGCGCACTCCATGATAAATACCACGATGGTTTATGTTTTAATACTTGAATGAAATAAAGCGTCTATGAATAAAAGGTTTATAGTTGCAATTGATAAATGAAACACCGTCGAATATCTAAGATGATATGAGCATGCGATCAGATATAATTGGATAGCCGACCACTTATGGCTTATATAGTGGCCATTATCAAAGCTGGAACGGAACTGTACCACCCACTGCCCCACTACATATCAAAGTAAAGATAAAAGGAAGGTTATGGTACGTCACTCCTTGTTTTGAAAATAATTCACAACTTAAAAACAAGGGGTGCGCTGTGTTCTGAAAATGTTTCATAAGGGCTTATCATGACTTTTCATATCGCTTTCTCCCAGGAGATAGGGCTGCGCCATGCTAGGACGCGTGAAACGGGCGATTAAATACGGGTAACATCTAAACATAGGAGATATTTAATTGCCTAATATTAGTTGAATTGCATCAGAAGCATTAACAAATCACGACTTCAATTAATGAGCGGAGGTATTTCGTCATTTTTGGAATGTTTTCGTGCCCTTTGCTAGTCGACAAAGACATCTCTTTCAAGAAGGAAGCAAAAACAGTATAACCTTGTAGCTGAGGTGGGACAAATAATCAGTGTACCCGTTTTACGTTCGTGTTTTTTCTTCTACTTGGATATCTGAAAATAAAAGTGTATTTTTTTTTTTTTAAATATATCAAAACCCTGAAATATACAATATTGGTATAACATAATATAGGTAAACAACTGTAAAATCGAAAATCTTAAAAAATAAGCCTATTTTTGATCAGAAACGGGACATTACAGTCAAATAACCGGACAATTATTCAATTTGAATTTTTAAAAGATGAACAACAACTATTTTATACATGTACAGGCTATGAGCATAGGCAGGTGTGATTTCAGTCCAAACCCGTTTTGAACCGTAATTTTCACACATTTTTGAATTCCTCACACGTATGTGACAAATTCGTACGAATATATCACAAATAGGTGTTGAATCATATTCACACACCCTTTTGTCATCACCTCGTAGTACCAACGAAATTTTCACATTTCGTTTATCGCTCGTTTATTAACTTAGGATAACAGCCGCCATATTTTTGAGCTACTATCAGTTCGCAAGTGTATCCTAAATTAAAAGGTACCCCACTCTCTGATTTAAAGGTGCATCTTTTTATTTAAAAGTGCAGTTTTGAAACAGAGTTGTACCTTTGAATTTCGATGTACGTCTGTATTCTTGAGGTGTACATAGAACATGAATTTGAATACCCCAAATAAAGAGATGCACCTGAATATAAGGACGACAAATCTAAAAATCCGAGCCCCGGGCACGCTGCGTAGCCAGACAGCCTTGTTTACCTGGCAACGAAGGTTCCTTCAAGTCGGATTTTTCTATCCGGACCGGAAACGCATGGCAGATATAATTAGTCCGTACAACCCCGAGGCTCCGACGTTAAACTTAAGTTAAATTATGGGAGGCGACGATGTGGTCAAAGTCCAACGTCGTTTTGACGTCGGATGTTTGCTAGGAACCTGCAGCCATGTGTATAGACCTTGGGTAAGTTCTCCATAGGTTATCGTTTGGTCAAATTGCAAATTTATAGAACTTGATTAGTCAATAGAAACTATTTGGGAATGATTTTGGTTAACCTTAACCAAACAAAAGTTAACCAATTATATATAATTGGATGCTGTCCTTAAATGGTGACATTGACTTTAAACTTACGCACCTGAAACATTGGTACTACATTTCGTCTTGATTCGTTGAGCATTTGGTGACCATGACCTTCAGTCGGCGAAACTGAAAAATGAGATATGCGTGTTGCCCGGATGAGGTGTACATTAACACAGTAGGGAACTAAAATCCGGTTATTTTAGAAGTATGAGTAAACACAAACGGCACCATCACTACACGTTACATTAAGATAATATACAAAAATGCATCTTGACGCTGCTGTTAAGCCACGGTCCTTAGTTTCGCACGCCACACATTGTCTTGGTGTGGCTACTTTTGAAGTAAGTTTTTTTTTTAATCAGTCTATGCATCACGTAGAAATTGACCGGACATGAACTGCGACAGACAGGCGGACGGAATCGAGATATCCTATAGTCCCACAGGCAGAAATGATAGTATATGCAGAGAACAACCATGATTTGCGTCAAACAGATATCAAGATAATAAATATTTAAGGATAACAGGTTTATGAACCATGGGACATTGACATTTGACCATGTGACCCCTTAAAGATGCATGAAACTTGTACTATACATAAGTAGTATCAGTATCGAAAGGTTATCAACATGTTGAGTGCTAAAAAAATGACATTTTTTACCCACTGTGACCCGAAAATAATTAATTGTTGTTTGATAATGCCTGGCAATAACATGGCAGAAATAACCTTCAATGCTCATCCATAGTTTTCTGAATTCATATTTGAAAATACTTTTACCATAGCACAACTACCATGTCAACAAACGCAGTCCCTAATCAAAAGTGTTGTTATCCCTGTCAGTATCTGTTTTTTTTTTAATTTCTGCAAAAGAGATGCAATTGTACTACAATAAAACTGCGACCGTTCGAACAGGCGGTCGATCGAGAGCTGGTGATCGTCGAGGTCCCTATTCCTTCTATTTTATACGAAATATACTGACTGTGGATCAGAAACTTGAATAAGTCGTAGACTCGAGAACGTTGCCGGTCCCAAATACACAAATCATGCCCAAAACTGTATGGTTACATAGAGTTCGTTATTTCACACATTTTTCCGAAAGAGTGTTTCTATATAAACAAACAATTGTCAGGTGTTTAAATTTAAGTTAATGGCTTCTGTGAGGTCCTAGAAATATCTGACACTGTTAATGTATTGTTAGAAAAACATGGCCAGACTTTTTGTCGCAATACCCGTTGTAACCCGGCTTATGTAAATAACTCTGAAAGTGTCCCAAAACGTGAACATTACTACCCTGATCTTCGTAAATTTAAAAGTATTGACGTCATTGGATATTCGCTCTTCAAATTGGTAGTGCTCATTAATAACGTTTTCCGACATATTTTGTATACTTCGTCTTATTGACCGTTCCAAGACGGCACCAAACAATCCTTGATAATCACACCTAGTTTTTTTTTAATATAGTGTAAATTTAATGTGCTGTGTTGTCTGTGGAGTTGTGTGCTGTTGTTCCATGTATCATGTTTGAGATCTTTTGTTTTTGTGTTCTATGGCATTGGTCTTAAACCTGTGCTGTTCAATACGGTATATATTTAAACTTTTGGCTACTGAGCTTGTTTCTGTAGTTTTTCATATACATATTGATTGTTTTCGACAACGATAAGTTTGTTATCGGTTAGAGAGGCCTATTGTTAGTTTTTCGGTATCGGAAGTAGACAACTGCCTTATATGGAAAATGCTTAAAATAGCACATGACGTATTGCAAAGATTACGACCTACGCACACTTCTGGAGAAATGACCCGGAAACTGATGCTTTCTGTCACGGGAAGCTCACGAGAGTGATTCAATTCGAATGTCCTGAGATTGAAAGTGAGATTTAAGCTTCCTTAGATTGTATCGCTGACCTTACTTGAAAACAAAATACTGCTCGCGCCTTTTTTGAATATAATTGTGGCTGCATTTAGTTCCTACACGTATATATCGCGTTTTCGCTTGTATTGTGAATCGTCATTTGATTTCGCGACTTTATTTAAAAAAAAGCAGGAATTTGTCTAAATTCTAGTTGTGTCGAGATGCACATCCAGGTCAAGGAGCGTGTGTTTTCTTCATTTGCAGGTTCAAGTGGATGTCTTGGTAGAGCGCTTGGGGCAGGTGATTCAAACGTACATCGTATCCAAGCAGCGATTCAAAATCGGTCAACTATTCGCTGCCTCCCAGTTTCAGGTACACATATTTTTTAAAAGGCAGATGCATGTTATCAAAATGATTATGGCCAACTATCTGCCTCAATATTGCATATGAATATGGAATGTATTATGACAAAATATTCTGCCTCAATATTCTCCTTCAGTTTTGCAGACGTCATATTTCATCAACAGCAATACCTTTATCCTTATATTATTCATTTCGCTCCGATATATTTTACGGTTATCACTGTAAACACTATGTTAGTGTATATGGAGGCTATTCGTTGCCAAAAGTCTCGACGTGTAATTCCCACAATTTGCTTCTTAATCGTACTAAATATCTCTTACATTTGTCAATGTAGACGTGCTATTTGTTGTTTCTATTCGTCAGTTTTTCCGTATTGATTTGTCATTTGTCATTATAGTAGTCAAAATGTATATTTGTCAGATCGACCCTGTATAAACTCACTAAAACATAGATCGTATAACTTGCCTTTAACAATATGATGATGTAATTTATAAAGCCGAATCATGCATATGTAAAACTGCAATCCTACAGTCGACACTCGCATTCGTAAATTGAACATTTGCAGTCTAACAAGTCCAGGTTTACAAAAGTCAATTGACAAGTTCAGAATTACAAGGATAGACGATTTCGCCTATACCTTATATGGTAAATGTCACCGAAAGAAACGAAGGTGAATGGGTGGAGCTAACGAATCAGATTTTCTTTCGTTTATTTCCGTCGAATCAAGCAAGGGAGATAACATCTTCGCCTACCTCCTGTAAATTCCCGGTTGTAAGTCCGAGTACTCTCTCTCTCTATTTCACAATAAAAACTAAAATTAACTTCATCTTTTATTCTATTTTGACGATCAATGTTCCTAAATGGGTTATAAATCACCATATTATTTAGTCAATTGCAGTTGGGTGTATCTGAGCTGGGCTCACGGACCCAGAATTATACTGCCACTGTCATTTTTTTTACTTATATACCCAAGCAAGCAAAAATTGTTCATTTATTTTATTTACAAGTGGACCATGGGCGGGTCGTTCAGTGGGGGGGGGGCTGTAGGGCCTGTGTCCCCCCCAAGTTGGCCCGCAAGTAAACTTAAAGGTTAATTTTTTTGTCAATATTTCTCAGAAAAAAAGTACTTAATTACGCCATAATGCACCAATTCAGACAAAAAAATATTTAAAATATTCTAGGGGGAGTAACCCTAAACCCCACTTCCCACATTTTAAACATATTAATGTCATGCCAACTCGAGGGATCATGTCCAAAAAGTTGTGCCCCTAAGTAACGCCCCTCTAACGCAAGTCCCTGTTCAAAACCTGCTCCAGCAACCCACGAAACTTTTGATGGACATCATAATGATATCCACCTAGTTTTGTCTGATGTTATACATTTACTATCTTAATAAGCATGTATGGTGTAAACGTGTAATTTCAATACATCATTGAAACAAAATATCCATGTGGATGGAAGAACAGCCCTCCAACCCACTTGTGTCACCCAGTTATGAATTACGGGATCAGCCACTGTGAACCATAACAATCAAGTGGGGGATTTCAAGAACATGAAAAAATAGATATCGTGAGTCTTAGATTAGAAAAACAAACGCGCGAACTTTCCCCTCCAAAAGGGCTAGGTCCGCTTCACCTAAATGTGAAAAAAAGCCCTGACTGTTGAGTGTGGGTGGGGTATAAAAGGTAGCAGCAAGTAATAATTGTTTATTAGTAATAAATTGACTTCATCATTAAAATACTTTATTAATTACCTATAAAATAATATTCGTTACAGTATAATGTACGAGTTATATGAAGTTGTAATCTTAGTGTATTTTATCCATACAGTTCCAGCTACCAGGTAAGAAACCTCTGGGGCATCTTAGTGAATAATTTCAACTTAATGAAAATTTAGATTTTTTTCTTCGTAAATTTTAAATGATCTAGTATTACTTGCAATCTTAAACATTGCAAAAAGGCAAGAAATTGTCCTCTAATGGTAGAATTTAAAATAGTGTTTTTAGTAATTTAAAGCTGCACTCTCACAGATTGACAGTTTTGACAACCTTTCATTGTCCCAGACTCGGCTGATGTTGGCAGCAATGCTTTCTATACAAATAATAAGATTACTCACAATAAAACAGATCTAAATTGTTTGGAAAACTGCCGACATTTTTCATTTTTCTTTAAACGTTACTGTAGTATCACTTTTAGCCATAAAAACTTCAATTTGCGAACGTAAAACTGAAAAACTGTATCTGATCCTTTGTAAGCAGTCTTATACCACTGGTATCCAGACATTTACGTAAAAATTGGCTAATTCCAAAACAAAAATAAAAATAGTTGTCAACACGGTCAATCTGTGAGAGTGCAGCTTTAAAAGAAAAATAAGACAATGGGACTTTTCATTTTTGAAGTATAATTTAATGCTAATGACTTACATTTTGTTGTGTTTGAGTCAAGTATCATTTTGCATACATCTCATTTCATATCATATGTGCGTATTAATTACTATTATATAGACAAAAACATGTTGTAATATCATATATAATTTTATTCGACATGAAATAATTTATAATCCATCCTGTTTCCAAATCATAGTCCATAGTGTCATAATTTAGATGATTCGTAATGTCCTTAATAAGGTTCGCAATGTCCATGGTCCAAAGTATCCATAATTGGTTTAAATAGAGCCGAGTGATAGCGGAACTTTCCGAAAGACGTAAGGAGGAGTTAAGACATGGTTAAGGCGGAGTTAAGACATGGTTAAGGCGGAGCTATCTATAAATTAAATTAAATTCATCTCGTTAACATGTTCAACTGCGAATGAAAAGTCACCACCATACAATGCACTTTGTAGAACTACGAACTGAAATCTGTCTTCTACACACCGCAATGTAAAATTCGGCATGTGACTTTCACAGAATGACGTGTGTTTAACATACACAACTTTATAAACACGACTGAATCGTCTGTTGAATAGATGCAACGAGAATAAAACTCCAATCGGTACAATGAAAAATGAAAATGTGCAGTGTAAAATGTAAACATACAACCGATGAGTTGGCGGTTGTAAAATGTAAATTGGTAAATCATCAATGATACAAACCTAAAATACACACATACACGTCTGGACTTTTGGCAACGAATAGCCTCCATAAGTGTAGCACTGTTATTTTAAGGGTATCTTATGAGGAAAAGTGTGTCAAATGTGCGCTTTCAACCCGCAACAGCAAGAACGCCAGAACGGTGCTCGAACCAACTGAGCTTTCCGGGTATGTAGAAATTCTTGTCCACACACTCTCTTATTTTCCCCATATTTACATTTAAGGCTGATTCTGGCACTCCGGCCTTTATTTTCTGACATCAGTCAAGTCATCCTTGGAGGAAATGAAAAGCAACAAGTGTGCGGGCCGGACACAAGAACACCAAAACAATAGCACAGCCCTCTAAATAATTGGCTAGCTAGGCACCTGGTTCTTACACCTGTACGCACACGCACGCATATACACACATACACTTTATGCCTTCCACCAATAACCTTTTAGGCTGATCCGTAGATTCGTGCATTTCACTTTTGATATATCAGCTAAGTAGTCCTGCGAGGAAAAGGGCGTCCTATGTGTGGCTTGAACCCATGACTGCACTAGCATGGAATTCCAGTGATAACTTTTGTGCAATTAACTGCCTTCTAAAGGCTGTTTGCCAGTGCCATAAAAAATATTCATTTTCCCCAAAATATTCTTATTTTTTTATCCAATTTCGTATTTGCAAATTACGTTTATGAAAACAAATTGCAATGAATTTCTATAAAAAAAATCTTGACACACTTTTTTACTGCATAATGTTTGCATAAATAAGTTATAACATATATATTTATCATTACCCACACACTGTATACTCCTCTCCGCTCACCAGCTTATTACACCCCTTGACCCTAATTAACCTATTAGAAGATCCTGGCACCTTACCTTTTACTGACACTTGCAAGGAAATATTTGGAGGAAATAATGTTTGTTTGATTAATAGCCTTGTTTAGGACTCAAACCCATAGCGGCAGGAACACCAGCACTGTGCTCTAACCAACTGTGCTTACTGGGCTCTATCCAACTGAGCTCTAACCAACTGAGCTTACTGGGCTCTTACCAACTGAGCTTACTGTGCTCTAACCAACTGAGCTTACTGGGCTCTAACCAACTGAGCTTACTGTGCTATAACCAACTGAGCTTACTGGGCTCTAACCAACTGAGCTTACTGGGCTCTAACCAACTGAGCTTACTGGGCTCTAACCAACTGAGCTTACTGGGCTCTAACCAACTGAGCTTCCTGGACTCTAACCAACTGATCTTACTGGGCTCTAACCAACTGAGCTTACTGGGCTCTTACCAACTGTGCTCACTGTGCTCTAACCAACAATGAGCTTACTGTGCTCTTACCAACTGAGCTTATTGGGCTCTAACCAACTGAGCATACTGGGTTCTAACCAACTGAGCTCTAACCAACTGAGCTTACTTGGGTCTAACCAACTGAGCTTACTGGGCTCTTACCAACTGTGCTCTAACCAACTGTGCTTACTGGGCTCTTACCAACTGTGCTCTTACCAACTGAGCTTACTGTGCTCTAACCAACTGAGCTTACTGGGCTCTTACCAACTGTGCTCTAACCAACTGAGCTTACTGGGCTCTTACCAACTGTGCTCTAACCAACTGAGCTTACTGGGCTCTTACCAACTGTGCTCTAACCAACTGAGCTTACTGTGCGGTAACCAACTGAGCTTACTGGGCTGTAACCAACTGAGCTTACTAGGCTCTAACCAACTGAGCTTACTGTGCGGTAACCAACTGAGCTTACTGGGCTGTAACCAACTGAGCTTACTAGGCTCTAACCAACTGTGCTTACTGTGCTCTAACCAACTGAGCTTACTAAGCTCTAACCAACTAAGCTTGCTGGGCTCTTACCAACTGAGCTTACTGGGCTCTAACCAACTGAGCTTACTGGGCTCTTACCAACTGTGCTTACTGGGCTCTAACCAACTGAGCTTACTGGGCTATAACCAACTGAGCTTACTTGGCTCTAACCAACTGTGCTTACTGGGCTCTTACAAACTGTGCTTACTGGGCTCTAACCAACTGTGCTTACTGGGCTCTAACCAACTGAGCTTACTGGGCTCTAACAAACTGTGCTTACTGGGCTCTAACCAACTGTGAGCTTACTGGGCTCTTACCAACTGAGCTTACTGGGCTCTAACCAACTGTGAGCTTACTGGGCTCTAAACAACTGAGCTTACTGGGCTCTTACCAACTGAGCTTACTGGGCTTAACCAACTGAGCTTACTGTGCTCTAACCAACTGAGCTTACTGGGCTCTAACCAACTGAGCTTACTGTGCTCTAACCAACTGAGCTTACTGGGCTCTAACCAACTGAGCTTACTGTGCTCTAACCAACTGAGCTTACTGGGCTCTAACCAACTGAGCTTACTGGGCTCTAACCAACTGAGCTTACTGTGCGGTAACCAACTGAGCTTACTGGACTGTAACCAACTGAGCTTACTAGGCTCTAACCAACTGTGCTTACTGTGCTCTAACCAACTGAGCTTACTAAGCTCTAACCAACTAAGCTTGCTGGGCTCTTACCAACTGAGCTTACTGGGCTCTAACCAACTGAGCTTACTGGGCTCTTACCAACTGTGCTTACTGGGCTCTAACCAACTGAGCTTACTGGGCTATAACCAACTGAGCTTACTTGGCTCTAACCAACTGTGCTTACTGGGCTCTTACAAACTGTGCTTACTGGGCTCTAACCAACTGTGCTTACTGGGCTCTAACCAACTGAGCTTACTGGGCTCTAACAAACTGTGCTTACTGGGCTCTAACCAACTGTGAGCTTACTGGGCTCTAAACAACTGAGCTTACTGGGCTCTAATCAACTGTGAGCTTACTGGGCTCTAACCAACTGAGCTTACTGGGCTCTAACCAACTGAGCTTACTGGGCTCTAACCAACTGAGCTTACTGTGCTCTAACCAACTGAGCTTACTGGGCTCTAACCAACTGAGCTTACTGTGCTATAACCAACTGAGCTTACTGGGCTCTAACCAACTGAGCTTACTGTGCTCTAACCAACTGAGTTTACTGGGCTCTAACCAACTGAGCTTACTTGGCTCTAACCAACTGTGCTTACTGGGCTCTTACAAACTGTGCTTACTGGGCTCTAACCAACTGTGCTTACTGGGCTCTAACCAACTGAGCTTACTGGGCTCTAACAAACTGTGCTTACTGGGCTCTAACCAACTGTGAGCTTACTGGGCTCTAAACAACTGAGCTTACTGGGCTCTAACCAACTGTGAGCTTACTGGGCTCTAAACAACTGAGCTTACTGGGCTCTTACCAACTGAGCTTACTGGGCTTAACCAACTGAGCTTACTGTGCTCTAACCAACTGAGCTTACTGGGCTCTAACCAACTGAGCTTACTGTGCTATAACCAACTGAGCTTACTGGGCTCTAACCAACTGAGCTTACTGTGCTCTAACCAACTGAGCTTACTGGGCTGTAACCAACTGAGCTTACTAGGCTCTAACCAACTGAGCTTACTGTGCGGTAACCAACTGAGCTTACTGGACTGTAACCAACTGAGCTTACTAGGCTCTAACCAACTGTGCTTACTGTGCTCTAACCAACTGAGCTTACTAAGCTCTAACCAACTAAGCTTGCTGGGCTCTTACCAACTGAGCTTACTGGGCTCTAACCAACTGAGCTTACTGGGCTCTTACCAACTGTGCTTACTGGGCTCTAACCAACTGAGCTTACTGGGCTCTAACCAACTGAGCTTACTTGGCTCTAACCAACTGTGCTTACTGGGCTCTTACAAACTGTGCTTACTGGGCTCTAACCAACTGTGCTTACTGGGCTCTAACCAACTGAGCTTACTGGGCTCTAACCAACTGTGCTTACTGGGCTCTAACCAACTGTGAGCTTACTGGGCTCTAAACAACTGAGCTTACTGGGCTCTAACCAACTGAGCTTACTGGGCTCTAACCAACTGAGCTTACTGGGCTCTAACCAACTGAGCTTACTGGGCTTAACCAACTGAGCTTACTGTGCTCTAACCAACTGAGCTTACTGGGCTCTAACCAACTGAGCTTACTGTGCTATAACCAACTGAGCTTACTGGGCTCTAACCAACTGAGCTTACTGTGCTCTAACCAACTGAGCTTACTGGGCTCTAACCAACTGAGCTTACTGTGCTCTAACCAACTGAGCTTACTGGGCTCTAACCAACTGTGCTTACTGGGCTCTTACCAACTGAGCTTACTGGGCTCTTACCAACTGAGCTTACTGTGCTCTAACCAACTGAGCTTACTGGGCTCTAACCAACTCAGCTTACTGTGCTATAACCAACTGAGCTTACTGGGCTCTAACCAACTGAGCTTACTGGGCTCTAACCAACTGAGCTTACTGGGCTCTAACCAACTGAGCTTACTGGGCCCTAAGCAACTGAGCTTACTGGGCTATAACCAACTGAGCTTACTGAGCTCTAACCAACTGAGCTTACTGGGCTATAACCAACTGAGCTTACTGTGCTCTAACCAACTGAGCTTACTGGGCTCTAACCAACTGAGCTTACTGGGCTCTAATCAGCTAAGCTTACTGAGCTCTAATCAACTGAGCTTACTGGGCTCTAACCAACTGAGTTTACTGGGCTCTAACCAACTGAGCTTACTGAGCTCTAACCAACTGAGCTTACTGGGCTCTAACCAACTGAGCTTACTGTGCTCTTACCAACTGAGCTTACTGGGCTCTAACCAACTGAGCTAACTGGGCTCTATCCAACTGAGCTTACTGAGCTCTAACCAACTGAGCTTACTGTGCTCTATCCAACTGAGCTTATTGAGCTCTAACCAACTGAGCTTACTGTGCTCTAATCAACTGAGCTTACTGGGCTCTAACCAACTGAGCTTACTGTGATCTAACCAACTGAGCTTACTGAGCTCTAACCAACTGAGCTTACTGGGTTCTAACCAACTGAGCTTACTGTGCTCTAACCAACTGAGCTTACTGGGCTCTAACCAACTGAGCTTACTGTGCTATAACCAACTCTGCTTACTGTGCTCCAACCAACTGAGCTTACTGGGCTCTAACAAACTGTGCTTACTGGGCTCTTACTAACTGAGCTTACTGGGCTCTTACCAACTGAGTTTACTGGGCTCTAACCAACTGAGCTTACTGTGCTCTAACCAACTGAGCTTACTGGGCTCTAACCAACTGTGCTAACTGTGCTCTAACCAACTGAGCTTACTGGGCTATTACCAACTGTGCTCAAACCAACTGAGCTTACTGGGCTTTTACCAACTGAGCTTACTATGCTCTAACCAACTGAGCTTACTGTGCTCTAAACAACTGAGCTTACTGGGCTCTAACCAACTGAGCTTCCTGGAATCTAACTAACTGAGCTTACTGGGCTCTAACCAACTGAGCTTACTGGGCTCTTACCAACTGTGCTCACTGTGCTCTAACCAACTGTGAGCTTACTGTGCTCTTACCAACTGAGCTTATTGGGCTCTAACCAACTGAGCTTACTGGGCTCTTACCAACTGTGCTCTAACCAACTGTGCTTACTGGGCTCTTACCAACTGTGCTCTTACCAACTGAGCTTACTGTGCTCTAACCAACTGAGCTTACTGGGCTCTTACCAACTGTGCTCTAACCAACTGAGCTTACTGGGCTCTTACCAACTGTGCTCTAACCAACTGAGATTACTGTGCTGTAATCAACTGAGCTTACTAGGCTCTAACCAACTGTGCTTACTGTGCTCTAACCAACTGACCTTACTAAGCTCTAACCAACTAAGCTTGCTGGGCTCTTACCAACTGAGCTTACTGGGCTCTAACCAACTGAGCTTACTGGGCTCTTACCAACTGTGCTTACTGGGCTCTAACCAACTGTGCTTACTGGGCTCTAACCAACTGAGGTTACTGGGCTCTAACAAACTGTGCTTACTGGGTTCTAACTAACTGTGAGCTTACTCGGCTCTTATCAACTGAGCTCACTTGGCTCTAACCAACTGAGCTTACTGGGCTCTAACCAACTGTGCTCACTGTGCTCTTACCAACTGAGCTTACTGGGCTCTTACCAACTGTGCTCTAATCAACTGAGCTAACTGGGTTCTTACCAACTGAGCTTACTATGCTCTAACAAACTGAGCTTACTGTGCTCTAACCAACTGAGCTTACTGGGCTCTAACCAACTGAGCTTACTGGGCTCTATCCAACTGAGCTTACTGGGCTCTAACCAACTGTGCTCACTGTGCTCTAACCAACTGAGCTTACTGGGATCTTACCAACTGAGCTTACTGTGCTCTAACCAACTGTGCTTACTGGGCTCTTACCAACTGTGCTTTTACCAACTGAGCTTACTGTGCTCTAACCAACTGAGCTCTTACCAACTGTGCTCTAACCAACTGAGCTTACTGGGCTCTTACCAACTGTGCTCTAACCAACTGAGATTACTGTGCTGTAACCAACTGAGCTTACTGGGCTCTAACCAACTGAGCTTACTGGGCTCTAACCAACTGAGCTTACTGGGCTCTAAGCAACTGAGCTTACTGGGCTATAACCGACTGAGCTTACTGAGCTCTAACCAACTGAGCTTACTTGGCTCTAACCAACTGAGCTTACTGGGCTCTAACCAACTGAGCTTACTGTGATCTAACCAACTGAGCTTACTGAGCTCTAACCAACTGAGCTTACTGGGTTCTAACCAACTGAGCTTACTGGGCTCTAACCAACTGAGCTTACTGGGCTCTAACCAACTGAGCTTACTGGGCTCTAACCAACTGAGCTTACTGGGCTCTAACCAACTGTGCTTACTGGGCTCTAACCAACTGTGAGCTAACTGTGCTCTAACCAACTGAGCTTACTGGGTTCTAACCAACTGTGCTTACTGGGTTCTAACCAACTGTGCTCTAACCAACTGAGCTTACTTGGCTCTAACCAACTGTGCTTACTGGGCTCTAACCAACTGAGCTTACTGGGCTCTAACCAACTGAGCTCTAACCAACTGAGCTTACTGGGCTCTTACCAACTGAGCTTACTGGGCTCTAACCAACTGAGCTCTAACCAACTGTGCTTACTGGGCTCTAACCAACTGTGAACTTACTGTGCTCTAACCAACTGAGCTTACTGGGCTCTAACCAACTGTGCTTACTGGGTTCTAACCAACTGAGCTCTAACCAACTGAGCTTACTTGGCTCTAACCAACTGTGCTTACTGTGCTCTAACCAACTGAGCTTACTGGGCTCTAAACAACTGAGCTTACTGTGCTCTAACCAACTGAGCTCTAACCAACTGAGCTTACTGGGCTCTTACCAACTGAGCTTACTGGGCTCTAACCAACTGAGCTTACTTGGCTCTAACCAACTGAGCTTACTGGGCTCTAACCAACTGAGCTTACTGGGCTCTTACCAACTGTGCTTACTGGGCTCTAACCAACTGAGCTTACTGGGCTCTAACCAACTGTGCTTACTGGGTTCTAACCAACTGTGCTCTAACCAACTGAGCTTACTGGGCTCTAACCAACTGTGCTTACTGGGCTCTAACCAACTGGGCTTACTGGGCTCTAACCAACTGAGCTCTAACCAACTGAGCTTACTGGGCTCTTACCAACTGAGCTTACTGGGCTCTAACCAACTGAGCTCTAACCAACTGTGCTTACTGGGCTCTAACCAACTGTGAACTAACTGTGCTCTAACCAACTGAGCTTACTGGGCTCTAACCAACTGTGCTTACTGGGTTCTAACCAACTGAACTCTAACCAACTGAGCTTAATTGGCTCTAACCAACTGTGCTTACTGTGCTCTAACCAACTGAGCTTACTGGGCTCTAAACAACTGAGCTTACTGTGCGCTAACCAACTGAGCTCTAACCAACTGAGCTTACTGGGCTCTTACCAACTGAGCTTACTGGGCTCTAACCAACTGAGCTTACTTGGCTCTAACCAACTGAGCTTACTGGGCTCTTACCAACTGTGCTTACTGGGCTCTAACCAACTGTGCTTACTGGGCTCTAACCAACTGAGCTTACTGGGCTCTAACCAACTGTGCTTACTGGGCTCTAACCAACTGAGCTTACTGGGCTCTAACCAACTGAGCTTACTGGGCTCTAACCAACTGAGCTTACTGGGCTCTAACCAACTGTGCTTACTGGGCTCTAACCAACTGTGAGCTAACTGTGCTCTATCCAACTGAGCTTACTGGGCTCTAACCAACTGTGCTTACTGGGTTCTAACCAACTGTGCTCTAACCAACTGAGCTTACTTGGCTCTAACCAACTGTGCTTACTGGGCTCTAACCAACTGAGCTTACTGGACTCTAACCAACTGAGCTCTAACCAACTGAGCTTACTGGGCTCTTACCAACTGAGCCACTGGGCTCTAACCAACTGAGCTCTAACCAACTGTGCTTACTGGGCTCTAACCATCTGAGCTTACTGGGCTCTAACCAACTGTTCTTACTGGGTTCTAACCAACTGAGCTCTAACCAACTGAGCTTACTTGGCTCTAACCAACTGTGCTCTTACCAACTGAGCTTACTGGGCTCTAACCAACAGAGCTTACTGTGCTCTAACCAACTGAGCTCTAACCAACTGAGCTTACTGGGCTCTTACCAACTGAGCTTACTGGGCTCTAACCAACTGAGCTTACTGGGCTCTAACCAACTGAGCTTACTGGGCTCTAACCAACTGAGCTTACTGGGCTCTAACCAACTGAGCTTACTGGACTCTAACCAACTGAGCTTACTGGGCTGCTGATTCTTACCCACACAAGCAACATATACATGTAAGCTAGCATAGTGTTTGAAGTAAAAATGCCATAATATATGGCCTTGTTTTTCAGCCATGCCATCTAAAAGTCCCTGTTAGCTCGAAGTACTTGTCAAGGTGACTGGTGTAAACAAAATGTTTTTCTTAAGTTTAAAGTCCAAGACCTTTCTTTTCACTTTTCCTGTTTAAACATCCAACATAACAGTCAAGCTAAACTGAATCATTTATGGCTCTACTGGCCATGCGATGGTAATGTGTACGTAGTATGTGCGTCCGGGCGTCTGTGAACAATTGCTTGTGAAAAGGTTCCAGTCTTAAGTTTTGATTGTATCTCGATGAAACTTGTACAGTATTTAGTTATCCATCAGAGATCGGTTCCTTTCGAAATCCAGCCAGATCCGCCCCTGCATGCCTAGATTATAGGGCCTTGAAAGTATAAAAAATGCTTTTTTTAGCTAAGTCTATTTTTAGCCAAGTCTACATGAGCGAAGTCTATTTTTAAGCCAAGTTTGCATGTAAAGTCAAGTCTCGGATTAAAGGGAGACAACTTGCTTTTTGGTTGTGCAGTTGGTTTTGTGTATTACTCTCCCTTGTTCATGTTGAAACGCCAATGACCATTTTTAGCTCTAATGGCCAAAGTGTCTGTCGTTCGTGCATCCATCTTAACACAATTGCTTGTGAATGTTTGTTCAAATTATGCCCCTTGGGTCATTACTGGCCACGCCCCGGGTTCACAGGTTTGGTATACTTAAATTGGGAAATTTTTTAAACTCTTTTTGTGTGTTCAAGCATCCATCTAAACACAATTGCTTGTGAATGTTTGGTCAAATTATGCCCCTTGGGTCATTACTGGCCATCCCCCGGGGTTCACAGGTTGGATATACTTAAATTGGGAATGTTTAAAAAAATTTTTTTGTCCGAAACAGCTATGCAGACCCTTGCTATTTTGAATAAGGCTTAATTTAGTGGTCCGCTTCCATGGTTGTTCAAATTATGCCCCTGTGGTAACAAGTTTCCTAGAGACTTATTTAAGAAAAAAAGCGAAACCCAACCCTTTTTACCCATTTTTTTTTTATAAAGCTACAGCAATGAAATTTGGACCATGTGTACAGTTTTGCAAATGAGCATCAATGTTGTCCTTGGATGTCCCTGACTTTGACCTTTTGACCAACTTTTTTATTTTTAAAGGTACGGGAATGAAATTTTGACCATGAGTACAGTTTTGAAAGCAAATATTTTTTCCTCAGAGACCTTTACCTGGCACATATTAAAATAGGTCATGCAACTTATTTGCTTACAACACTTTCTGTCCTCAGATGTTGAATGTGCAACGTTTTCAGCTCACACAAACACAACACTTGAACTATATGTGTGTTGCCTATTACCCATACTTGCATGCTCTGGTTTAAAAATGACCACAAGAGCCATGCCAGTAGAGCATAGGTCATCATGGGCCTCTTGTTTATGTATATTGACAAACAAGATCTCCACACACCCACTTTTAAAACAGTTAGTGATGTGAACAGAAAAGGGAAAAGGCTTTTTTATTAAATACCAATTAAATTCCACACACAAATCATATCACAAATTATGGTACTGCTTTCCCTTCCCATTGCAATCATCTCCTTACGTCTTGTTATAATAAGCGTGACAGTTGTTATAATAATACAGACATGTAAATGAAATATTTGACAACAAATAAGTGTGTCATAAAATGTCAGTTATAAGTAAATCAAATGTCTTGATTGATTTGAACCATCCAATACCAAAATAATGATTATTACTTATGCACCAGTCAGTTGAAACCACGCCCACCCCCCACCCCTTTCGCGCCCAAAATAGTGGGGAATGGTCCTTACCTAGGGTCCCTGGGGTTCGGGGGGGGGATTTTACCAGCAGTTCGTTCCCGCAGGGCGGGGATTTTATCCGGGCTTTGCTGGACCGAAAGTTAAAGTCCCCGCTATTCCCCGGACGTGGGGGAGGGGTGCGTGGTTGCAATTGACTAGAGCATAAGCTTCAGTGCGGACAATATTGTTGAAAAGTTAATTCAGAAAGTTTATATTAAACATGAATCACATTATTAATACAAAGATCCTACACAGAAACATAAGATACCATTGTTGAGTTTACATCATTTGTAGGTCATTTGTAGGAGCCAAGTTTGCGAATGACAAAAATGGATTTTGAGCAGTTCTGCAGCTTTCATTGAAGAAGGATTTCTACCCATGTGTATAATTCATCTTGGCTCTAATGATGTTCAAGCCAGAGAGGATGTGTTTTATAGGAACGCATGTGCGATTCCAGCAGTAGTAGTCTTTTCAATAAGCTTCGTCAAGGTACCAGTTTTTAAACCTCCCTTTGGCGTACTCTATTTATTTTTATGGCACAAAATTTGTCTATTTATAAACAAAACAATTTTTGAAATTTTATTTAATCTCCTTTTTCTCATGTTTAAATGTTGATGTGCCTGATTCAAGAAAGTTACGACTAAGAGTTACTGCTACTTAATAATGCTTTATTTGAAGTAGTCACCTTGTTTGCATTGGCTTTATTCCTAGTCTTATAATTTATAGGTATTTCAAAGAAGAGTCACTGAGGTATGTGATAGTATCTACGAGACGAGTCCGGAAACAGATTGTTTTATGTTCCATTACGCCAGGAAAAATAATGACAGACGAGTATCTTCAACATTAGCGAGAGGCTTCAACAGATGGATCCAAAATGCTAACACCATGCTAATGGACATTTCAGAGGCTATTCCATACATAAGATTCCTTGGATGTGGAGCTCAGGTATAAATCAACAAAATAAGTTGATGCAATACTGAAATAAAAGTTGTAGTTATGATATTTGGCAAATTTAAGATAATCATTATTTAAACAGACAGGTAGAAATATGTAATTGTAATGCATTTTTATGCGATTGTGGATACGGGTTGTCATAAATGATATTGTTTATTTCATTGGTATACATACATATTCACCGACATTTTCAGAAACAGTTTTTGAGCAATATCATGATTTCTGATTTTTGTTACTTATCTCTGTTAACAAGATAATATATTGAAGATGAAAACTTAATATACCGTTGATTGAAAGGTATGTCAAAACATGCATTCAGTTTTTATATACAATTAAGGATTGTGCTGATGTCTTTGGTCGTGATGGACTTCATCTGAGTCGTGTTGGTGGTAGACATTGTGGTCAGGTGATTGAAGAGGACGTGTATTCCTGGAGTGAATTAGCCTATCAGCTGGATGGACATTGGAATGAAGACATACGTCAACCACATTCAGCCGAGATTGATACATGTAGCTTTGAAGAGTGGTATTTTTTTCAAATAATAGTTTTTTGCCTGTGTAAAATATCTCAATATTGTCATTGCCTCAGTGTTGTTAAGAGTTTTAAGTGGAACATGTTATGTTGATGAATTAACATGAAACATTCCGCAAAAATTAGAATTCTACTAAACCATTTGGAGGAAAAGATTAGCTAATATATGTTGCTTTTATTTTAATAATGTTTTCTTTATTTGTTCCCAGTTTTAGTACAATGATGTTTTCTTTTTAGGCAGACTTGTGTGATGCTCATAGTTTCAAACAATGACTGCATCGTATCTTTGAAAAGTTTTTGCATTAAGTACTCTGAATTGTATTCTTTCGTCTGCAGATAAAGTTGGGATCTCTAATCATTGAAGTACTTGGGAGTTTACCTATAAGTTTATTATTATTTGTTTTATTATTAAGTTTCCTCATGTTAATGCATACTTTGGAAAGATTTACCTTTTACGTTTTTTTCTTTATTTAGGATTGTTGGGATAAGAGTGAGGTTTGTGCCCGCAAACTGGCTTAACCCACCAGTAAAATTACATTTTACTGACCGTTCAAAGGCGGTACCTAACAGTCATTGATAAACACACCTAGTTTTTTTTTATATATAATATGTATGCACTGTGCTGTTTGTGGCGTTCTGTGCTGTTCTTCCATGTTTCTCGTTTGTGAATTTTTATTTTTGTGTTCTATGTTTTTGGCGTTTACTCAGTATATTAAATCTGTAGTTTTTCAGTTAAGTATTGTACGATAATGTCTCAATTGCTTGATAAATGATGCTAGGTAAAGTATAACTCTTGTTCTATTTGTAGTATGTTAGTCGGTAAAAGAAATGATGTCCATTTACTTATAGTTCATATGGTGTTCTTAACCTCCTACGGATAAGATATTAAAAACAATATTTTCCTGGCGCATTATTTTTAGCTCTGACTTCAGAATGTACAGGCCACCAAGCAGCCTCTGTACTCGGAAATAGTCCGTTTGGTAAAAACAACACTTGCTCTAAATGGATGTCGTTTGCTAGATCAATAGTTATGATTTATCAAAAGCATTGAGTTATCTGATCATTTCCAGCTAATGCTTGTGTTGGTTGGTAGATATAGAATCTTTCATCATAAGATACCATTTACCGGTAATAAAAACAATTATCTTTTTTTTCTAATTTGAGATTCGTAACATTTTTCTTTCCATCAAATTAGTCTTTTGGATGAACATGCCATGATTCATATACAAATGCCTGACATTACATTTTGAACAAGCCCTGCTGTATATCACCAAGAAATTGAGGAAGCCAAGAAAGCATTTTACCAGGGCAGTGCTTGCTGGCTCGTGCTTATTTCGACCAATGTTTTGTATTGAATGGCAACACATGTAAGATATTTTGAACAATGCCAAAAATCTATTTTATCTATTTTGTGTTCAAAGAAAATTGACACTTATTTACTAAGGCAAGAGGTCAATGTCAAGTGTTTTAACCTAAGCATGGAATAATAAAATATGACTTTTTTGCCTTAATTCCTGTTTTGTACCATGCTTCTTTTAATTTTGAAAATTCCTCTATTCAGACGAGATAAATAGATTCTTTCATAGTGACTTTATTAAACAGATGAACTGAACTTCGTATTATGGTCGCAAAAGGAACATTTGATTTTATTGTTACAGCCAGCAGCTGATGTCCCAGACGTTTCCACAGGGCAGCATAATGTGTGCTCACCAAGGCACGATATATTGAAGGTCTATGTTATGTTTGTTTTGTACTTCAACTATTTATTGTAACATAATTATTACAAAAATATAGTGAATAGTGCACATAAACTAATGTCAGTCTGAAATCCACGTGATTGGTATGATACAGTGCTGGTGTCCTCTTTGAAAGGCTGATCAGTTGTTTCAGATGGGCAATGCAGCAAAGTTAATCAAATTAAATGAGCATTTACATAACATTCATTGATGAAATCATGATAAAGATGCATTCTTATTCCCAAATAAGAATGACCACAATTAATAATACTGTTTTAATATTCCAAAAAGGATGAATAAAAAACAATGGTTCTTATGAAGAAAACCGAGTTGAATTTGAAAGAAATGAGCATAAACCACGGTATTTCTACCTTATGAGACTATAGTAGACCACAGTAAATCTTTTAGCATACATCATTTAAAATTTCGCGTTTTCTGTTATAAAATACACGGTTACAATTTAGTTATCGTTAATTAATAGTTTCCATAAATGCATTATTTAAGAATAAGTTAAAGTTTTATCAGTCAAAATTGATGATTTTAATAAATGTGTATGTATTGATTTTGAATAAGAGTGTCACTTTAAGCATGTTTGTTTCTTGTCTACCATTGGTACGGGCAAGGACAAAACAACCCGACACATTACCATATTTTGCTTATTTTTTATATATGTTTTTCGACTTTGATGCTGTTAATATACCCAGAAGATAGCCAACGTTTTTTGTCATTAATATTTAGGTTGCTGAATATGCTAGAACAGCCAGACCATGTGAACGTAGATCGAACAAACATCGGAAGGGCAAGGCGAAGAAAATTTAATGAACACAGACAGCTGAAAGTTCAACGGTAAATGAAATATATTTGTTGATGTTAAAGCGTCTGTCTAATTTACTTGTAAATAAATTCATTGATTTTACAATTATTTATCCGCATCCATATTTGTAGATCAAAGCAGTATCAATGACATCTGATGTAATGTTAAAGGTGAAGGCAGACAATGTGCTTAGCATCTGGATGGTATGTTATTACTGTAGTGATGCAGTTTCTTGAAAGAAGATTGAAATCAACATAATTATCAAAGTTTATCCTGATACTTTTCTGAGGGCTAACGATGTCCTAGCATTCTGATGTGTTCTTGAAATAAAGAAAAAAAACACACTTTTGATGAGGGTTTTGAATAATAAATGCTTTGATATCTTGCATATTTAGTGCCCGAAGAAGACATCATTACCTAAAAAAGAGCCTACCTACCTGCTCCACAATGACTAGGGTTAAGAAGATAAACAACGTAAAAACATACTAATTACATTTTGTAACAGATTGCAGCATCATTTAAATTAAATACAATTCAGTTTTCATATTATTTAAGAAAAAGGGGTAGGCCAATGCAAAACCAATGCCTTTATTAATCAATGAGGATTTCATTTCCAGCTGCATTTAGTAAAACCAGAGTTATGACCCTTGAATTGGCATTTTTGGATTTTTTTAGCTAAAACTATATAACAAAGAGTCATGAAACTGAAATGAAATACAATATATGTTTTTAAGGTTCAACGCACAGGACTTATAATATTTTTGTTGTGATATTTCCACTATTTATTTCATTGAATGCTTTGTCGAATGGCCATTTATTTCGATCTCCGAAAAGCATTTGACTTAGTTGACCATGAAATACTTTTACACAAACTTAAAATTTATCACTTCACAGAATGGTCTATGGAATTATTTAGGTCCTATCTGACTAACAGGATGCAATTTGTGAAAGGTAACAACATTAATTCTGAGAAAATGAAAACTATGTCGTGGGTCCCTCAAGGATCAATACTCGGACCCTTTTTCTAATATACATCAATGATGTGCCTTTAATTTCTTCCAATTCATGTATTGACTTATATGCAGATGATTCCACGTTATACAAAATAGGTCAAAGTATATTGAGCATTCAATCAGATCTACAAAAGTCTTAAAAGTGTGAACTGTTGGTGTAAGACAAATAATATGTCAATACATCCATAAAAAACCAAATGTATGATTCTATGTACTCATTATAAGGCAAAACATGCAATGCAACTTGACTATCAATAGATGGATTGTCAGTAGAAAACGTGAAATGTCAAAAGATCCTCGGGGTGCATGTTGATCAGACATTGTCATGGCATACACATATTAATACTGTAGTGAATAAGCTTAATTCAAAATTGGCACTTCTAAGAAGAATAGCATATTATCTAACAGACGGGGACTTACCCATTCCTCAGATACCACCAAAATCACTAATATTCAGAAAAGAGCGATTAAGCTAATAATGAAGTCGGGAACTAGTCTCTGTGGAAACATATTCAGTCAGGGTTGCTATCTTTCGAAGACAGGTGCTATTATCATCTTTCATTACTTGTTTTCAAAAGCATGAAATGTGTGTTTCCTTCGTACTTCACAGAATTGTTAACATTTGCCAAAAATGAACACTTTAGCTTGCGTTCTTCAGAAAACAAGGATCTTTTTGTTGTAAAACCTATAACAAACTAGAACTCCGCGAGTCGGATGTGTCGCCTGACGAATTATTTACTGTCGACATTATAGCTGTTAGATTGGCATGTTATTCATTTATAGACAATGATGTTGCCATTTAACTTTCAAGTGTAGGTGGCATTTGAACTAAAGGTAACAACGTTAAGCCAGGAGCAAGCAATTGGTTTTATAAGCAAAAATGAGCACAATAAATACTGAAGTCAACTGCGATCCCCTTCAATAAGATCTATCTATCTATAAATCTTCAAGTTGATAACTCTTTTAGTCGAGAAATGCCCCGGACAAAATTTAAGCTTGAAAATTAACAAAGGGCAATAACTCTAAACATATAGATGCAAGAGTTACGGTTTTTGTGCACTGCACTTTCCCTCAATCAGATATACCTACGGAATAAGTTTCAGGTTGATGATACCTTCTATAGTTCACGAGATATGCCACGGACAAAACCTAAGCATGAAAATTAACAAAGGGCAATAACTCTAAAATATGGCAGCAAGATTTACGGTTCTTGTGCACTGCACTTGATCTCCATGAGATCTATCTACATATACATATGAATTTTCAAGTTGATAACTCTTATATTCTACAAGATATGCCCCGGACAAAACTTTATGCATGAAAATTAACAAAGGGCAATAACTCTAAACATATAGATGCAAGAGTTACGGTTTTTGTGCACTGCACTTGCCCTCAATTAGATCTATCTACATATGAAATTTCAAGTTGATACCACTAATAGTTTAGGAGATATACCCCGGACAAGCGAAAATGGGACGCGGACGCCTCCGACGCCGCCGACAAAAGTAACCCCTATATGTCGTCTTTTCAGGCGACACAATATATCAAAAATACATTTGCCTATAAAGCAATGAACATTTGGAATTCTCTTCCTACATACATTAAATGTCAAGATAAGCTACCAGACTTTAAACATGCATTAAAAGGCTACTTATTGGCATAATAATATTATCACTTACGAAAAAATCTTGACACTTTATTTAATTCACATTATAATAGATAATTCATTGTTTACATGAATTGTGTTAATGTACGTATATGACATCCTTGCAACAATTTGTAATGGATACTACCAAATGTGTAAATGTTGAAAATATATTGATTGAATGTAGTTTTACTGAATATATCTACATTATTTACAGATGAAATTATTGTAATTTATAATCATCATATTAAACTGAGTTGTGTTTGTCGAAGAAATGTTGAATACATGTATAATTATGTTGAATTGCATGAGAAAAGTATGATAGTGATAGAGTGATTGTATGTTGCTTAAAATGTAAGTTAGTATATGTGTTTTGTAATACTTTTTGTGTGAAGGCCATGCTGGAAATAAGTAGTATGTCTGTTATGATTGTACACTTAGTATGTTACATTTGTTAAATAAAGTTGTTATTATTATTGTATTGAATTGCTTTGTTGCCTTCTGTTTTAAATTGCAACATTACCATCGGCCAAAGTGAAGTGTGAACACCTCATTTTAGAACTGAGAAGATATATTGAATGCATTGTGATTGTTAATTTTAGGATACATGGTTTGACTGCCCCAAATGTCAAGTTTAGTGTTTCACAGACAATTTCTTACTTGACCATTTCTGTCGACGCCAGCAAGAACAATGACACTTTTTTCTGTCATCGGGTATGTTTGATTTTTACTGAGTAGAAGACCATTTTTCATCGCAATATAAGTTTTACCTCTTAGTTATAACATTGTATAATATTTTTTATAGTCCTTGGCCTCTTCCTTTCTAAGATGACTACTTTGTCAATTTCAATAATGCGGCTATAATTTAATTGTAAGATTTTCATCCCCATTTCCCCCTGACCCCTTCAATTTATTAAGGATATAAAAAACAACAACACGGGTCTTGCTTATTGGTCAGGTATTGGGAACAGCTTTAATCGATACCAGCTTGTGTTGAGGATTGTTACATGGTGTTATACAATAAGAAAGAACATGAACACATATTTAAATGTGATACAGTCATTTATAAAAAAGAAACCCCCCACCCCTATTTAAAAAGATAATTGTGGCAATAAATGTATGTATTCATTGTACTGTTCATTTAATTAAATTGAATGAATGCCTAGCTGACAGATTTATATGTAATATTCATTATATGCTTTCTGTAGGTTTAAAGAGATTGATCAGTTTACAAAATGGTTCTGAAAAATTACAATATTATACTGAAAAAAAACCCCACAAGCATCATCTATATAATGAATTTCCCCTTAGGGTAATTTTGATGTTTAGATAATAAGAAGGGATATTAATGTTCAATGAAATCATTATATTACAATTTAAGAACTAGAAATCAACGAAGAGCAGCAAAAGTTAGCCTTATGTAAAGAGTACCATTTCAACATCCTCTAGAAAAAACTTCACCTCCTTATCAACGTTTAATTTCTTTCGTGGGTAATAAATCAAACATTGTTTGGGCAATGTTTGTATGGTTTTCATGCTTCTTTTTGTCACCAGTTAATTATCAAATTAATATCCGTGTAAAGATAAAATTGATTAAGGCTCAATTATACATTCTGATATTTTTACAGATGAATTGGACATAGCAGATCACGCTGATTTCTCCAAGGCCTAAAAAAAATACATTTGGTTCGGGTTACCCGACCCTACCTACGGAATGGGCGCCGACCCTACCGTTTTTATAGTCAGTTTAAAAAAAAATGAAAAACTAAAACAAATTATATATATATATATAAAAAATTCAATTGCTTTTCAATATGTAGTTTAAAACGTTAAATGCTTACTCAGACGATAACTTTAACACCATTCTGCTATGATGAAAATGACAGTCTTATATAAACCTAATAAAAAAAAGCCTACCTACCCTACCTATTTTTGAAACGGATGTAACCCTAACCAAACAATTTATTTTTTTAGCCCCAAATTGAAATTACTTTTATTAAACGATGTAAAGCAAAATCGTGGACCTGTGAGTTGTAAAATATGGTTACATGAAAAATAACGAAGAGATCAATTTATGAAATATAAAGTTACTATTATGAAGTTTAGTGCCAACCTTCATCTTCTGCATGTTATCCTAAAGTTTTGTTATGACATTAAATAAATAAAACAGTACAAACCGGTCTAGCTTTAATGACTAATATTAAGGAATATGATATACATGTATAACATATTTTTAATAAAAAAATGCATGTCTCATGCTCTGATTGTCTCAAAGGTAATATTTCAGAAAAAAATGTTTTAACCTTAAAAACAAATTTCTCCTGTTTTTGTCCCCAATACCTTTCATTGTGAATGGAGTAATTGTGGATTCATCGGGCTTACAACTACTAAAATGGGAAAACACCTGCGGCAACATGGACGAGAAGAGGAATGCAAATGGGCGCGATGCAATGGATTTTAGCGAACGAGCTACGAAGACCTGGTGTTACATATTATACACGACCACTTCTTGTATTACATATTATACACGACCACTTCTTTGATGTATGGTGCAAATTTTATGTCGTAATGTTTAACGTTTTTGAATCTTTATAACACTAAATAGAAATTTGAAAATGTAATGACACGGGATACCAATAGCCATTATGATCTCTTTGACCTACTGAGCAATAATAAACCAGCTGTGGCATTCCCTTGTGTTCATGTATGACACTGTTGAACTTAACAACCTAATGTCAATTTTATTTCCAAAATGATTTTATATTTAGGACAGAATCACTTTTCCTTCCATAGACGATTCGCTGGAATATCTCCCGGGAAAACGAATTGACCCAGAAACCACTGATTTACGCTTCTGTCCAAAACACCTGGTAAGACTTTTGCAATAGCTTTTTATTTGAACTTAATGTGGAAATAAAAGTTTTTATTAATATTTCACTCACAAATATGAGAAATATTCAGTCTTTTATAGAGAAGCACGCTGAAGATGTTACTGTTTGATGAGGACTACCTTGAGCTAACAAATCCTACACAATGAGCGACCACCTGCGTACACTGAATTTGGAAAGTAATCATTATACTAAAATATTCTTAAATATTGCGAAGATGTTTATTGAAAAGAGGCTTGTTAGGTGAAGACTGGTCAGATAATAATGGTAAATTTGAGGAAAATGACACAGATTCACTCTTTAAGTCCAGATTTAAAAGTCCGTAAGCAGAGGCAGTTCCATGGTGGAAAATATCAATTCCACTTTGTTCACACTTCACGTCCTGAATTAGATTCTAATTATCATTCTGGAACTAAGTCGAGGCCTGTAAAAAGAAAAGCTTCCTGTACCTTTCCGAACGAATGGTCAAGTATTTTGCTGACAAATTTATAATTCTGTTCCCATGCCATAACTATGCAAAACTTATTTCTGAATTTGATTTTGGAAGAAGGAATTTTTGATTGCAAAAAACTAAGTTTTCTTAAGTAAGAATATGACACTGCTATATTAGCATCAGCCAAAACCTGCACCAGAGGTGTTTTTGTGTGTCATCTATTTAAAATCATTGTAGACAATGCAGAATATCTGTATATCCGCTATGTTGAGTCTGGAGTGTATGCTGGCCTAATGGAACACAAATATTTGCAAGAAATTAAAGATGCATTTCATTACACTGACAATTATATGTCTCTGCATAATACATTAACAGTGGAAAATATACAGAACATGGAATCTTATCGCATTAACGATAGTGAGGGAAAGCCGAATATAAAATATAAACCCAGCAGCTGACTTATGTTTTCCTGAAGCAAAAATCATTCCAGGTATTGCTGAGACTAGACAAATCAAAGACACTGATAATATTAATTGTTTGTCCTTTACAATATCAATTTTGTCCTTTTCATCAACCTCGACTGAAAAGTATATGGATGCTTGCACTGCACGAAAGGAAGTACGTCTCCAAGCTTTGCTTTTAGATTTTAGGCACTCACAATTGGAACAGGTTCCTCAAAACTCGAGGGAAATATTTCAGGAGAAAAAAAACACTTTTTTCAGTCAGTCAAATGTATTCAATTCTTTACCAGGTGACGTCAAAAGAAAAACCGAACTGTTCAAAGGTGATGCAAAATTTGCTTCCAACTTTATAAACAAGAAAAAAACTCAGTCTCAGAACATCACTTAGAAATCTTACTTCCAGTCTCTTCTTGCAGAATAAAATTAATACAATTTTCACTAAGTATAAAAAATATTACCCAGATTTAAATGCGGTTTTTGAAATTCCTGCACTAGCGAGGCCATCTAAGAAGAGGAAAAACACAGCATCTGTGAAGGTGACAAAAGATGCGGACCTATCCAGTATTAGGCAGGAATAAAAAAAATCTATTTATGAGCAATTTTCTATTAATTAAACAGAGGACGGAAATATATATATATATTCAGGTAGCGGAGGAAGACACCGTGATATGTTGTATGAATTATTTGAATGATTCTGGTTCTTTAAGAAAAGATGTGTATGTTTATACCACTTGGCTAAAGCAACAATCTGGAGACTACTTCCATTGTACCAAGCTCTAAATGATTCAAACAGGAATAACTGCATGCACTGTCCAAATTTAGAGAAAGATGAAAGGGCAACAGAAACCAAAACCCGTACTTTTGTTCAGGAGGAAAAGCTGTGTGCTGGCACGGATTTGATTGAATTAAGTGACCTTAATTGTTCACGTAAATGTTCGGTTTTGGCAGAATGAGAGACTAAAGCTGTTTTATAATACTTAGTCACAACAAGGCCAAAGCAAATTATACTGTGACCTTTCACAATGTCGAGTGCCAATCAATGAAGGGACACAAACGATATTTGAATTACTTGAATTCCTCTGGGCCAAGTTTTACTAACAGTTCGTAAGTTTTGCGTAAGTTACCACGTACATTTTCAACTGACGTAAAGAATACGAATTGCGTACGTGCGTTTTAACCCTAACCCTAACCCTCTTCTTACGTCTAAATCTCTTCCGAAAAGCAGCAGTACGTTTACGTGACCGCATTGTAAGAACGCTGAACGTAGAATGAATGCGCGTGCCTAAGATATATGACGTCGACTCGTGACGTCATCATCGTCACGTGGATGCACGTGATTTAATTCCAGCCAATCAAAATCAACCAATTAAGAAATAGTACCGCAATTAAAAATGGTACCGCGGGCGTGGGTAATACTAAACACGCCCCGCGGTACCATCCAACCATGGTTGGACATGGTTAGACCATGGTTAACCTAAGGTTGGACATGGTTACAGGACATGGTTAGACCATGGTTGGACATGGTTAATGACCGTGGTTGGAACATGGTTACAGGACATGGTTAATGACCATGGTTACAGATCATGGTTAAAAACTATGGTATAAAATTCGAAAATTAATTCGTACAAGTACCTAGTTTTTGTTCGACAAGCTCCAAAAAATTGACATTTTCAGATCATGGTTAACAAACATGGTTGGACATGGTTAATGACCATGGTTGGACATGGTTAATGACCAAGGTTGGACATGGTTAGACCATGGTTGGACATGGTTAATGACCATGGTTGGACATGGTTAGACCATGGTTAACCTAAGGTTAGACATGGTTACAGGACATGGTTACACGCGCAATGACGTCATACTAATACGTCATCAAAAGAACGCTATGCAGCGTCTATCTCCCTTGAATATGGCTGCTAGAAGAATAGTAAGAGCTGGTGCAGCTAAAGATTGGTGCTTCACGCTCAATAATTACTCGGAAGATGATTGCAATTTATTGGAACAGTTAGAGGTTCAATATATCTGTTACGGGAGAGAGGTTGGTGAAAGCGGAACTCCACACTTGCAGGGATTCATTCAAATGAAAAAGAGGGTTCGTTTGACCGCGCTAAAAAAGATTCCACCGTTCAACAGAGCACACTTAGAGAAAAGGCGTGGCACAGCACCGGAAGCACGTGATTATACTTCCAAGGATGGAGAGGAAAACTGGACTGAAAGAGGCTTTATGAGCGAAGAGGGTGTTGGTCAGCTGACCACACTCACAGAAATGGCGCTACAAAAGCATGACGCGGAGGACTTGTACCAACAAGACGGCGGCTGTTACGTGGCGCACAAGCGTAAGATTGACGAAGCTGTTGGCACATCTGGACTGCCAAAAATGACCGCAGAGTGTTATGGATTGAGGACACAGTAGGTGCCACAGGAAAGACATTCCTTGCAAAATGGCTAGTGGCCAATAGAAACGCCATCACCTTTCAAGCCGGTAAAAAAGCGGACTTGTTTTATATGTACAACAATGAAGATGATGTTGTATTTGACTTGACCAGGTCAGTGGGCGAGGACTTTGTCCCGTACCACGTGATGGAAGCGTTTAAAAACGGGATGTGGATGAACACTAAATATGAGAGCGCGGCGTATGTACGCACTGAACCTCCAAAGGTGTTGGTGTTGTCAAACTCACTCCCTTGCCTAAACAAGATGTCCAGAGACCGTTGGGATATACACCGCCTGCAACGCTTGACCGACACCATCGCAGACGACACTGTAATGTGGAGGGATTACGATGGTCAAGCGCCGTGTGAGTGTTTAAAGTGCTCACAATGGACGGAAAGGTGTAACTGTACTCACGAGGAGTGAACATGACTATGATTGTGGACCCTGTAAAAGCAACAATGGACAACGACACTGATTTTTCTTGTATATATGTTTAATAAATATGTTAACAGTTAAACGATTTCCTTGATACTGTAGCCTCTCCGGCCGCATCCGGCACCTTGTCCGTCCCGCATATGAACGTTTCGCGGGCTAAAGCCCGCGAAAAGTTTCATATGCTTCAAAACTGGTAACCATAACATCCGATCTTTAACCCGTATCGATCATGCTAAAGTGTCCATACTGACGGGTGGTTGTGTTAGTCCGTGCAACCTAAATAAGGTCTCTCACAATGGGATGTCTTCCGGTAAATCTAAATGACAACTTCACGTCATACTCCATATGGCCTCTCATGTTCATAATACCGGAAGTAGGGTAATGAACTCCATCACTGACAAGGAATTCCTCCTGAGTATAATGTGACTCTTTGGACATTACAACTTTAGCTTCCTCATACTCGAATTGAAAAGGTCCGGCAGTACCACCAACATCCGGTACAATACCAGTGTTAGTAATGTCTCCTGTCATGCGCCTCATGATCTGGTCAACTGAATAGTTACTGCTATTTATCACTGCAGTCAACCATGACAGAAAGTTATCTCGTGTATGATCACTCTTGGTAGTTTTATTTAGCCCAAATAATTGTACGTTGACGGTTTTTTTTACGATTTTTGATATGGCAAATTCAGGGATTGGAAGAATCGTCTATTATTCTATTGTTGTTTTTTTATCATTGATAACGATAATTGATATACTTGTGATCTGTTTTATTTATTGTGTGTAACAATTTGATTCCAAAAGAAATTCTTATGTTGATTTGTATCTTACATATGTATTTGTAGTGTCAGTCCTTCATGCATATACGCTTTCTTTCACAGAATATTGTTTGCACGTTTTGATCATAGCCCTGCCCCCTGATATCCCCTAAGTAAACTTAAGTAATAGCATTTGAAGAAATAAACAATTTGACTTTCAGATTGAATTAGAACACCAGATTAGTGTAAGAAAAAAATATCAGACATCAAGACGGACGTGAAGAGGAGGGAGTGGAGGAGGCGCCAGATGGCAGCCCTAACAGCCTCCTACAAAGTTAGACGAGTGGAAGGAGATGGTAAATTATTACTTTTTTGCAACTTATTTTGCAACTTATTTTGCATTTTTAAGGCTGCACTCTCACAGATTGAACGTTTGGATAACTTTTTTTTTATTTTTTGTCTTGGAACGAGCCAGTTTTTGCAAAAATCCATGGAAACCAGTTATATAAGACTGCTGACAAAAATCAGATCGCAGATTTTTATATTTAAGTTCAAAAATTGATGTTTTATGCCTTTTTCTTAAACCGTTAGTACCGGTTTAAGCCATAAAACATTAATTTTCGAACGGAAATATGAAAATCTACGATCTGATTTTTTTGTCAGGAACCTTATATAATTGGTTTGCAAATATTTACACAAACATTTGCTCTTTCCAAGACAAAAATAATTTTTTTGTTAAAATGGTCAATATGTGAAAGAGCAGCTATAAAGATTAAAGGTATATTATAAGATGAACCAAAACGAGCAAAAACCTAGATTTGAATATATAGTATTTTATAATCCCTTCACAATTTTAACAGATATTAAGATATTTAAATGAAGTTGTTTGTAAATTTTGGTAAAATTGTTTTACAGATGATTCAGCCATAGAGGGGTTTACTGTGGTGGACACCTTTGCTTTAGATAGTAAGAATTCTCACATGCATCAAATCAATATCATGGATGTTTCTGTCAAGATATTTTTTAATTGTATTTTTGTTGCATTTAATATGGACCATAAAGTGTTTACCTTCCACCATTCATGTAAAGTTAAACCTTGAAATGATTATATAAGTAAATCATAAACTATTTGTGAAATCATGAAGTGATTGTTATTACATTTGAATAAAAAGGAATATATTGTGTTGTCATTCCAGAAGTTGTGGTTCACACATCGTTTATATGTACCTGTTTTTTTTTAAATATCACTAATGTATTATGAATATGTATTTTGAATATATATATTATACAGGAGCAACACGTCCATCGTCTATGGTGCTGCAGCATGCTGCCAAAACAGAGTCATGTAAATCTACGACCAACATAGTGTTTCCTGCAATGTCCTAGGAGCTGCCATGATTCCAAAAAAAAGGTAGTTAAAAAAATGTTTAGGTAAAAATGATTTTAAGGTAATTATGCATAAAAGTAAAATCAAACCTCAAAGTTTTGTTCGTATGTTTGAAAAAGTAAAATCGAATGGACATGAGGAAATAGGTTGATAGAAAATCCCCCCCCCCCAACCTCAACCTCGTTTCTGTATTCCATTATTTGTAGCCATTCAGTTGCGTTAACGCACATCAAAGAAACGAAACGATACTACAAGGGATGATTACCTCGTCACCATTAAGAAAAGCACAAGGGGATGATTACCTCGTCACCATTAAGAAAAGCACAAGGGAAAAGTTCAAAAGTGACGTGTTGATGTTCGCCTTTTTGTAATGCAAAGTTCTAATGGGTATAAAAGCAAAACACTACAAAACATTGCAATACCAAACTGCAAAGAGATCATGGCAAAGCTTATCAAATTTTTTTTGGAATATTAAAACAAGGGTAACCCCATTTCATGCCATGATTTTTTCGATGAGTACCGCTGCAATTTCTGTGCCGTGAACTGTCGCTGCGACGATTGTAAATTGTACAGACAGAAGATGGGTTTGGATGATTCCAATGCCGGGAACTGTGAGATGGATGAGATGGCTAACACAGTAAAAACACAGAAACCAGACAGCAGCAATCCGCAACAAACCGAATCGTTGAGTGTTGACATGTTGGACAATGAAATGTTCATGAATTATTATGAATTGTTCAAACCGCAGATGGATTTGAACGATTCCAGTTCCAATGCGGGAAAGAAAAGTGGAAAATTGTGAGATGGATAACATTGTGCACTGGTTACAAACAATCTACAACATGTCAAGGAAATCAAATTTTTGTGAGCGAAAAAAAGAATTGCCATTAGTTTTCCATACGCTCAAACATTTATGATACTTCATAAAGTGCTTTCCGAATGAAAAGGTTCAAAGAATTGTTTTGATGTTTTAACTCTGAATAAATGCATTAAAAGGCAATTTGATTGTTTATTTTATGTAGATTGAATAAATAGTAGCATAGTAACATAGTAGCAATCACTGTACCTAGCACTGTAGATTGCATGGTTCATGGTTTAAAATAATGCAATGAGTGGAACGAATATAGTTCATATAAAAAGCTTATCATTTCTTCTCATGTCATACTTGTCAAAATCCTCTGACCAAGTAAACACATTATGGGATTCAAGAGAACAATCAGAATATGTTTGAGGAAGATGTTCAGAAGGTGTGATACAAGACAGACAAACAGTGACAGTGTGCAGAGTCACACGTGTCCGAAACTGTATCCCTGTTTAATTTGTTTTAACAAAGGGGAGCCTGAACAGAAAGCTCCAAGCCATAAGTGTTCAGAACTTTACCCCTGTTTGGTGTTTGCTGCAAGATGACTCAAGTGATGACAAAACGTGCTGCAACAAACTTGTTGAAGAACTCAGCAGCAGCGGCGATAACAGTGACTTAGTGAGAAATCAGAACCATCAGGCACTTCGCCAGTTCTTTGCCATGCGTGGGAGACAATTTGTCCCGAAACGATGTTGACAGATAATGAATGCTAACAAAAAAAAATGTATGAACTGTTCGTGTTTTATCTATAGTAATCTAGTTGGAGTCACCTAAGGTTCAAGAACAACTATGCTTGCTTATAATAATCAAACGAGTATTGGTCATATATATATATGTGCAAATCGCTATGCATAACTCCTCGAACATACACAGATTTTCAGTACAAAATTGACCGTTCAGCAGCAGCTCTACTGAGCTGATTATTATAAGGGAAAGTGTTGGCTGTCGCAGCATTTTGATACGATTGAACCCATGTAAACAATACTCTTTTTGTTTGAGATTTTAGGATATTTTCTGTGTTTGATGGTACGACTTTGGTAGTTATAGTTTCTATAATGATTTCGTGATTCAATAATGCCGGGTTTATGCATATTTGTAAAAAAAACACTATAACATTAGTACCTCCACGAATTCGAATACATATATTTATCCAAAGAAACACATTTATGACCAATCAGAAGCTAAAGATATCTGTGTTTGACAAATTTTGTTTGTTCTTTAAATGACTAAAAGAAACAGTTTTTGATAGATGGAAAATTAATAAGTGTAGTTGTGACCTAAGCGCGAACCTGATTGACAGCATCTTGTCTTGACTATAAAAGTAGAATTTAGAAAGATGAGCTCATTCAATTTGTTGAAATTAAAGTACCGTAGACACTTTGAAGCTTACTAGAAAATGTCAAATGGAAATTACACTATGGATCATTACAATGATGAAGATAAACGAAGTTTTGCTGGACTTACCGGACAAAAACGAACAACGGTTGAAGATGGAACTCCTGTACCAGCTTAAAAACATAGAGATGCTGATCAACTCTGGAAGACCTCCAGTTGTCGCCCAGACATCAATGGGAAGCAGACCTCAAAAAAATCGCAGCTCCTCAAGCGGACCTCGTGTGTGTTCCTCTACAATCGACCTTTGCTCCCATGAAGCGCTTTCTTTTCAGAGTCCACCTCAGTGACCCAGTGTTCAGAGAAAATAACGGGGCCATTCCCAAGTCATCCTCCGTGCTGGCTCAAAATGTCAGCAGGGCATGGAAAATGTAAGTTTGTGCAATATACCCTAGCGTTTGAACATTACCTATTCAGGTGATGTGAATGTGTGGTTAAGCGGTCTGGTAGTTCAGTATTTAGAGCACTCGCCCTGACAGTGAAGGGTCCCGGTTTAGAGGCCAGGTCCGGCAGCACACTTTTCTCGACCAGTGACAAAAGCACTGTTGTTAATTTGTTTGATGTTAAAACAGTTTTACATATTTTCAGATCTGGAAGCAGCAAAGAATTTTCGCTGACAAGGTCAAGAAAAATGCATGTGGTTGAGGGAAGGTCGAGGTTCCCGGAGCAGAGGGAGCAGCTTGCGGTGCTCATGTCTCACCGGCCAAGCACTGGTGATCGCTTCTACGATGTTAGAAGCAAGAGATCAACCTCCATGGCCACCAGCAGGGAGCAATGAAAAAAGGTATATCGAATTGAAACCTGGCATAAACTGTCATATTATAGAAAAACAATAACACTTACACAGGAACCCCAATTTATGCAATTACAAATTCCACAATTCTCATTCATGATTACATATTTAGCCATTCTTGTTTCAGCACCAGAGCATTCACCCGCAAATCCCAACCCAGAGATGGCTGTGGCCAGAGAACCAAGTAAATTACTTGAATATTTTGATCAATAACAATAAATTACCAGAAAACATTAAGCACAACCAAGTCTAGGCTATTATACCAAGGCCAGTACTTGACAGTTTTCTCAATAAGAACTTTTGAAAACTAAATGAATTATAAATAGAACAAGTAGCAGCTGGTCGGTTACTTTACATTTTGAGACGGTTCAACTGAAACTTATTGAGAACCCTGACTTTATGAATAACAAGAGCTGTCTCAGAGACGGTGTAAGGATTGAAAAGTTTTGGCGAAACATGCATGGATCACTGTTAGTTTAGATTTCAATGCAATACATGCTGTGCTGAGATATTAACATAAATGTGTTTCCATGCATAATTTTAACGAGAATTTCTAAGTCTAATAATAAAGGGCCATTACTTGCAAAATACACTTACTTGGTTATTAAATTAAGTTGAGTGGTTGAATACCATTGTATAAATTCTCAATGCAATACATCAAAAAGTTGCTGAGATATTATCCTATGTGTGCTAACATGCAAGACCTTAACCAGAATTTCTAAGTCGCATAATAAAGGGGCAAAAATTATATATTATAGAAGATAGAGTTATCTTACTTGATTTAAAAAGATGGTTAATAGATAGGAGCCTGTGTGTAAAGTTTCAATGCAATACATGAAGTATGCGCTGAGGTATTAACTTAAAAGTGGTCACATGCAAAACCTTAACCAGAATTTCTATGTCGAATAAAAAAGGGGCCACTATTTTAATTTAATTAAAATTCCATGTCAAATATTTATTTAACAATGTTTAGCAACCTCCATTGACCCCGTAAGCAATTATAGCCCGTAATTAATTTCTTTGCAACTTTATTTTGTCTCAACTTACAAAGGATGTACCTGTGAAACGTGTATAACAATGTGAACAAGTTTTAATATCTCGTTTCAGACCTGAGGTTTCGTTGCCGTTTAGGCCGACCAGCAGATGCGAAATTCGGTACCTGGGGTTACCTATAACTCGCGGCCCTAGGTGTGTGTGTGGGGGGGGGGGGGGGGCAAAATAGCCTATCATTAATTTATTTGCAGCTATATTTTCTCGCAACTTACGGAGGATGTACCTGTGTAAAAATGTGAACAAGTTAAATATCTTATTTCAGATCGGAGGACGTATCACAGGGTGCAACTGACACCGCCGGTCCACCACGCCCCCGGACTTGATTATTGTTTTTTCCTTTTATTGCTTTGAATGCGTGTTTGGATGCTTTATGACTTGTTTGCGTCTTTATTTTTCTTTCCATTTTTTTATTTTATTTTGTATGTAAGTTTGTATGTTTCATTTTATTGGTTGGTATCAGTGATTGAGATTGGTGACTTGTATGCGTCTTTGTTTTTGTTTTCATTTGTAACTATTTTAATGCTGTTTTGTACGCAAGTTTGTATGCTTATTTTATGGAGGCAATTAAAATATGTGAATCGAATATTGTGTGTTTTGAGAAAGAAAACTTTTGTCAATGTGAAATGGACTGGTGCCGTCTTGAAACTTGAAAATTGGTTATGAGCTATTTCTATTTTATTTTTTCAAAATTGAGTTTTACGTCCTCAAAATATCGGCGAGTATCATTCAGAAGAATAGCATTTCAATAAAATGAACTCTGTCGTTATAGTTAGGTATTTTAGTGGGGAATATGTCACTGGAAGAGAAACACTGACTTACTATGACCCTTCTAGAGCTATGTATGTTTCACTGATTCTGGTATGTGCTTTGTAATGACGTGTTTTGCCATGTCTGAAACATGGTGACTTAACGAGAACAGGTTTTGAAGCATACTTAGGTACCAGTATCGATATCTTGCAGTTATTGATTTTGCACTGTACAGACCGTATGCATTGCAACGATTGTTTCAATCGTCAATGCATTCGGTCTGTACAGTGCGGTAATGCTTTTTTTATAGACATGAATGTTTGTTGCCCATACTGTGCAAAGTTCCTTCTGAGAAAAAACTTGACGAAACACTTGGTGAATATACAAAAGTTTGAGAAGAGGGAGGCTAAGATCGACTATAACAAGTTTAAGGCCTCTTCTTGCCCAAGGGCAACCAAAGACGGTCATTTGTTCTACACATGTTTGGTAGAAAGGTGCATATAGTTAATTTGCTTAAGGTTGTGTATATCATCACCCACGCTTTGATTAAAGACAAGATGTTATAAATGTTATTAAATCTGTAGAAATACTGTAAAACGAATGGGTATAACCCGATGGCGAGGGTAAATAAGCTCCCCCCCCCTCTGTGTATATCATAAGTAAGAAAACCCTACACCATCCCTCATTTATGATCATTATATGTACCCAGTTATATTGTTTATTTAGAGCATTCTCTGCTGTAATGCATACAGTTCGGCCTTTTGGCCCAGATGGCTGGAGATCTGATTGTTGTGATGAGTTTCGGAAATGGGGCCCGGTTGAGTGCTTTCAGGAGTCTGAAAGTAAATATATGTGTCGATTTTAATCATACCGAAACGTCATCTGCACTGAAGCGACGTAACTGGCCATGATGCTGTGTACTGTTTTATATACAGTAATAAAACAGGGCCCGTGTGTTGCTGAGGTTTTATGGTTAGCGACCGCATACGTGTAAAACCCATCCTTGTTTTCAGCTCGCATGACCTCTGCTCCCTGATTATTTAAAAGCAATTATTTTTATGTTATACATGCTAATTTCTTTTAAAGAATTTTTAACTATTTAATGAATGAAATATTTCAAAACCCACAGTTTTCTAGATTTATAACAATTTCGCTAAGCCAGGATACAAGAGCGCCAATGGTCACAGTCACCTGCCTGCCCAACGACATACCCAAATCTTATAACGGAAGTTTTCCAATTATTAATTTCGAATACCTGGTTAAAATAATTATCTCTTAAAGGTGTTTATCATGGATTGTTAGGTACCGCCTAGGAACGGTCAGTAAAACTGTCAATTTACTGGGGGTTTAAACCAGTTTTAGTGCACAAATTTCACTCTTTCCCAACAATCCTAAATAAAGAAAAAACGTAAAAGGTAAATATTATCGAAGTGTGCATTAACTTCATGAAACTTAATAATAAAACAAATAATAATAAACTTACAGGTAAACCCAAGTACTTCTATAAATAGAGATCCCAACTCTAGTTGCAGACGGAGGAATACAATTCAGAGCACCATACGCAAAAACTTTTCAAAGATACGATGCAGTCATTGTTTGAAACTATGAGCATCACACACTATGTGTGAATACCACGTAATAAATTACGTCATATATGCTACGTCGGAATGCCACATTTTCCTTAAAATAAAGAATTTAATCAAAGATCACTTTTCTTTTACTACACCATTTAAAATAAAACAAAGGACAGTCTATGCCGCTTAAATGCCTTTATAAAGAAAACATTATTTATAATAAAACCGACATATATTAGCTAATCTTTTCTTCCAAATGATTTAAAAATGTTAACTATTTGAAGAAAATGACGTCACATGCCAAAACACTCCGAGTCAGCCAAAAAAGGTTTTAAAGATAATATGAATAAGCAAAATGTTCATAAAACCAAAGCACTGAAAGCTTAGTTATGTAAGGATGCTATATTCAACCCTATATTTTGTTTCAGGAATTCATCTTCAAAAACTAGAAGGCAAATACTCTTTAAATGTTTGCCTTTATATCCACGGTTTAACTAAATTCCTAGTAATTCATTGAGTCTATCTGCCCATCTACCTGCTGGAAACATTTTAATTTTACGATTTTTCTATAAAACGTCACCATAAAAATCGGGGTGGCCAACCAACGATTTAAGACCGGTATTGTACTTTGATATAAGATTATAATGACCATTTACAAAATTTGAGAGAGTTTTCCTTAAAATATAATATCTGCAACCCTGTTTTAGAAGTCATAAGTTTACTGCGAGAGCTGCAATTTTTGACATCTGTACATATTCTAGCAAATCTTATCAACTGTGCAATAAAAATACCATAAGATGTTGAACTAGGAACATCTCCATCTAAAGAAGGGTATATTTTTTAATTAAAACCATCATGTTTATCATAAAGATTGATACTCAATATATTTTCCTTTACTTCGAGTTGCTAAATAGGATGCTTTTTAATCGGATCTATTAGATTTATTAAGTTGCAATTGTGGAGCCAAGTTTATTTCAGGCTTTCTCAGAATTTAGCGCCTACGTATATTACACAGGCATATTTTTCTTATTTTTAATTTTCAGATATTTTGTTCAAATTTTGAGAAATAGGAAACATAAACATATATAAATTATACAAAAACAACACTTTTATTTCTTTTGTACTGCAAATACTGATTGGACCAACTTTCATATATAGGAATGGTTGTTGTTGTCTTTTCAAGAAAATACAAAACATATGCAATATATCTTTCATAGAAAAAAACAATCAGCTCAAATATTTTACATTTGAATGGTATTCATTTAAAGTTTAAATATACACATGATCATTTAAAAAAATACAAATATTTATTCGCAACACAAAGTGTGATTCATACTCTTTTCCAATCACACACTCTGACCCGATTTGTTTTCCTTTTTGACTAATGTTTACAAATTATACACAATTCTGGCTTTGGATTGTTTAATGTTTTTGTGTGAATGGTAAAGCTCATGGCATGGCATGAATCACATACGACTGTCAGTAAGGTTTATATTTAGCGTCCTCATACTGTCCACGACCATTGGCTCATAGGGGACCAATGCCTCCACCACGAGCACGCCGTCTTTGCCTCACAGGGACAGGAATTAATTCATGGTACGCTGCGTCTGAGGAATCTGAAAATTTAATGTGTCATTATTAATATCAATAAATGTTTCGTGTAGTAAACTGGTTGGAGAGCAGTAGCCGGCGGAAAGCAGTAGCCGGCAATCGATTTTTATTCGTGTTTTTTTCTTAAACCCCTTCACTGCCATATAATAAGTGCGCGCTATATGCCGGAGAACATAAGCTACTTCAACGCCGTTATGTACTGATAACATATAATTTCCTATAAACTCAAAACTACTGGAGGGATTTACACCAAATTTCACATGCTTGTTTGATACATATAATTTAATGTCTGAAACAAATTTTGTAATGATAGCATGGCATACAAATAATTTTTCAGCATCTGAAAATACCTAAATTTTCATTTTTTTTATGAATTTTGACCCAAATATTTTCATGAAACTTGTACTGTAAGCTAAAACACTGCAAATAGTGCCTGAAACCTGTGGATTTTTTTGTAATAAATATCACTAAACAATTTAAATCAGTTTACTGGCAATTATCAGAAATCATCTCAGTAACAGTTGACAAACTTTGGACACCTCAGTTTCAAATGCTGCGTATAAGGCTATTTCGACACCGCTATATATTGATAACCTACAATTTCTTATAAATTCAAAACTACTGGAGGGATTTACACCAAAATCCACATGCTTATTTGATAAAATGTATTCAATGCATGAAACAAATTTGATATTGATAGCATGTCACAAAAATAAATTTTCATGTTATTTTACTGGAAGCTAAAACACTGTAAATATTGTCAGAAACCTATGAATAGCTTTATAATAAACATCACTATACAGAATGAGTTACTTTTCTAGCAATTCTCAACTCAGTTATCAACTCAAATTACAGTACACAAAGTTTGTACGATCACTGCCAGTACACAAACTTTGCGTGGTAAGTGCGGAAGCATGGCGAATAACACAGGGCTGGTTTTGAAGGGCAGTCTTGGCAGTAATGGCGCACCTCCCTCCTCTTTAGGCCTAGAAACTGCTTCATTTCATCATTGGACTTATAAGTGAAAATCCCAACTTGCCCTAAAAGTTTATCGGACGCTGACGCCGGGGCTAGTAGTATAGCCCACCTATTCTTCGAATAGTCGAGCTAAAAATGGCTTACCTAAATCTTGACTTCTAAACACCAAAAGCCCTCTCAACAACTTCTCTTCCAGTCTTGTGGCGTCTGTTTGTACCTCTCCTCATTCTCATTTGATGGGTGGAGAATGGGAGTAATCAAATAACGCCTCAGCGGGTACACACTATCGCCTAGAAGTACAGCCTCCAAGTCTGCTTCTAGATAGTCCTACATGTAGATATAATACATTGCATATCGAAGTGAGAATAAATTCAATATGGGTGACACTCCATGTACATTGTAATATAAAATTTATATAAATTGACATTATTTCAAGCATATCTTACACAACCATGATTTTTACAGGGCCTTTTATCGTTACCTTCCCTTATTCAATGAATTAAGACGAAAAAAGAGAATGAAAATAAACAATGGCTTTCGAAGAGATAACAGGCCAGCTTTACAGTAGATACAATACTTGCAGTTGTTCATATACTTCATATAACAAGGCATATTAAAATAATATGCAAGACATGTAAGACATGATTACTTCTTTAACCATGCAATGTTTATACCTTCAACACTGAATTGTCGAAAACACCAGCATCATGTGAGGAACTAGGCCACTATGCCACTATGTCAATGAATCTAAAATTGCCAATAATTATAACATTAACTAATACAAAGCCATTTTTTTCATTTAACATCATTGATTGAACAAAACATTTCATTCAACAAGTTATGCTCCAGAAAAGTTATACTAATAATATAAACAAATAGGCAAGTATATCATTTAAATTAAAAAGTTTTGTTTTTTTTGCATCTCAAGATTTATTTCATGTCAAAAGGAATAAGTCACCTACCTCAAGTCTGAGGAAGCCACTGCTTGGCAATTGATGGCATGAAACACCTTACGGCATACAAATGACTCTTCATTTGCTGTTGGGGCCAGTATCGGTACTAAAGTACCATCAACAGCACCTACAATGTTTGGGAATTTACACTTCCTGTAGAAACCCTTCTTCACTGACATCTGGTCATCCCTCTGAACAGGAAACCTGCAAATTTTTGAGTGTTTCTTTTAAATATAAGCAAAGTATAAGATTAACAGATATAGGTGTATAAGAAGTCAAGACCAGATATAGGTGTATAAGATGAATGGATATAGGTGTCAGTAAACAATGCCTTAATTGTTTTATCACTGTAACTCTGAAAAAAAAAGGTATTTACAACAATATCAACAATTCTACATTCGCCAGAATACTTTTTAACCGTAAAGCATCTGGAACTTTGCGGAACCAATGAAAATAATGAAATGCTTTATAAATTATTCATGATTACGAGATTTTCTTAGCCCAATTGCCAACGGTAATCAGAGTTATCAGACAATGCCCCTTCTTATGCACTTAATCTGATAAATTATACATGTATGCTATTCGGAGATTATTCCATTCATATTATGATTTTCAAACTTAAATACACTTGCTGACAATGTCGGTTTGATTTTTTCTACTTAACTTTAAAAAATCTGGGTTATAATCTGAAATGGGAATCGAATACGAACAAAAGTAACTGGTATATTGATATTTAACACTGAACGGCATCATCAAACTTTAAAACCATGAAATGATCACTTCCACATCTCCTGTAATATTCTTTTTGTCATCAGAGGTGATTGTCCTTGCGCCAGGTATCTCTGAATTAAGAAATCAATTTAAGTAAAATATGATTATAGACCTACATGAATACATTAATAAATTGAATACTGAAGAAGAAACTTAGAAAAGCTTAGTTCTTTACTACGTGAAGTATTCAGTATGGATCAGTTTAACAACGTGCTAATTGATATAGATGTTACATAGGTAATGTCAGCCTTCTACATTTTCTTGCAGATAATTCAGTTATTGAATTTCCTTTTTTATTGTAACAAGAATTCCATATACGCATGTATATACTTGGTTCCAGCGCAACATAAACAATGGAAAAAAATCGTTCCCGGTCGTTAAAATGCCTTGAGTTTTACAATATCGCGTTAAAATCGGGAAAAGTACGCAAATTCGAACCGATTTGGGTACGAAACTATTAGAAGTCATTCGTTACCACATGTAAGCGTTTAGTGATCACGAATTTAAGCGATGTCTGCATTGCCGTCTGCATTAATCAAACGTTATTTTAAACGAGAAATTGACCGCAGTTCATCAAAATTCGCTTCATATACGCTGCCAATAACAATCGTGGATGCTATTTACAACGGTCTTTCAAGTCAACAGTGTGCTATTGGCCATGGATAGTAGCAATGTCTGAATTCATCAAAAAGTAATTTTAAACGTGAAATTGGCCGCAATGAGTCTGGCTTTGATTAATCAAGTTAAAGAAACAATAATCAGTATGTTAGCTTGCCGATTGGAAAACCTAAAGAAGTCTTGAAAGAAGATGAACTTTCTGCACAGAGGAAAAAGGAAACTACAAGAGGAAGAAGTTGAAGCGTTGAAGAAACGTGTGAAGCACTTGGAAAGTGACACAAAGTTTCTTCCAGATGATTCTGACAAGTCAGTTTAGTGCTAAACTCGTTGATAGATGTCCAGATATAGGTGAATTGCATGCAAACTGATGCAAGTAGATAATACAACTGTTTTGTTCAGAAAGTTTTTGTTATGAAGTTTCAAGTTGTTCAATAAATGTTTAAAATTGTTCAAAGAGTAAAACTATATTAAAGTGATATTTCGTGTAATTAACCATTAGCATGCATTAATTCACCAATTTCGACCATTGGTATTGTATGTATTGTATACCGAGATCAGCCGGAAAAAAACCATGCTGGCAGATCAGGGTCTACTCTGTTCAGAGTTCAGATAGTAGGTAAGCGGCAAACGGCATAGACCCTGATCATGGTTGCATGCCAGCTTATCTGTGTCTACCCTGGTGAGACCAATTGTAATCAGCATGCTGAAGGTTAATAAAGTTGTTCAATTAATCTCTAAACAAATTGTTTAATAAATGTTTAAAATGGCCAATACGTTTCTTTTTAGCAGTAAAGTCACCTTAGTACATTTAGTACAAATAGATCGCTTCCTGTGTCTAAAATTGTTCAGTTTAGACAAAATGCGATTTTTTGGAAGCCAGAAACACAAAATAGTATTGCAGAATGTCATGTATACTTAACAGAATGCAATTGACATACATCACATACTTCATACATAGTCCGAAAACAAAACAAGAACTAAAATATGTGTGATGTTAAACAGTTAACAATATTTCACTGAAATGTTTCGTTGCAATAACCTTGGGGTAAAGTCTGGAATGTGCAAATAAAACAACTTTAAAAAAAAAAAAGTTTGGAATTTTACTCGCAGAAAATTGTGGGACCTGTCTATGAATAACAGTCTAGAAGTTTCTCTTCTGTTTATTAATCAGACACGGAATCCCTAATATGGTCTTTAATATTGGATGTTATCAAATCAATGCAAAGGTAATCATCAAAATATTACATTATAATTTTACAATTGGAAATATTTTATGCATACATTGCTTTTTGATTTTAAATATCGAGGGCTCAACGCAACACTTTTGTAACTGCATTTTTTACAGAATTTAGCTTTTTGGCATTTTTGAGTGTATTTTGTTAAGATGCATTAACTCATAAAATATTTTAGATGTATTCCTAAAATAAGTGTATCTTTAAAAATATAAATTACCTAATTGTATCTCTGATGTGTTAAATTCAAAATTGCAACACTATTGTAACTCCAGTTACAATAGTGTTGCATAAATTTTTTAAACACTTTGAAAAAATGTCACAGTGCAACACTATTGTAACTCTGTTATACTATATCACTATGATGTCATAATGTTTGATTACATCATCAGTTTCTTGGAAAAGAAGCTAAATATAGTAAGTAGGTTACAACTTCAAGTATGGAAGAAATCAATAACAGTATGAAGTTTATTTATATAGAATTATACAGAGTTGACCATGGCTTTTGGTTGATAATTGCCCCAGTGAAAGAAATAATTATTTTCACTGGGGCAATTATCAACCAAAAGCCATGGTCAACCATTATTATCCTCATGACCCTGTATAATACATATGTTTTGTCATTTGTCAATGATTTCAAATGGATTTAAAGAACATGATTTTGTGGAACAATAAAGGATATGCATTATGATTAGCATGTACTGTAGTGACTTAAGTCTTAACGTTTTAAAAATGTGAAATAACAAAATGGTTTTAAATGGCATTAGCTGTGAAAAATAATGAGTGACTGGAAATCACATTAGCAAACCTTTTCGTACGTGTTTTCAGAATAAGCCTGCAATATTCTCATTTTTCAAATATTTCCTGTTTTACATTGGCTGTTTTGGTTGTTCATTTCAATTATAGGGTGGGCACAGCCAGGGTCGTCAAGCCTAGGAGCAATTTCATAAGCATCTCAACTTAAATGACCCTAGCCATTCTGCTGGAATAATTAAATTCTCAGCGAGTAAAGTAAAAAAAAAAAACGTTTCTACAAAACATTTCCTTGCCTCAGTGCTTTATGACCTTGAACGGATGTAAACATCTGGTACAGTTTCGGGTAGTACTCATTACTGAAACAAAATGTTTGCCTACCCAGTATACAGCGGCCATTTTTATTAATGTGAAATTGATGTCAGTCTTTACGTTCTCATCGGGCAATTATGCCATAATCGTAATAATCTCACGGGTTGGGACGATAATTATTATTACTGGAACGAATTTCTATAGTGAAATGTTATTATTTATAGTAACATGTGTATTATCCCAAGATAAAGGGTAAGAATCATATCATATCATTAGTGTTCACTAAAGTTTGTGTCAATATTGCAATAATGCATAGAAATGTTTGAGAGGCTTGCGCTTTATAAATACAGAAGTGTTTTACTTTTCATATAAACAATTTCTTATTGCAATAATATCTTATAAAATTATAAATTAAATAACAAGAAAAATATTATTATGTTATGTTCATTACAAGGTAAAAATAAACTGATTTCTTTTATTTTTTTAATAGTTGGCTGTACTGTATATGAAGAATAATATGTGTAACCATTCTAAACATTTTCTTCAATCATTTTTTTATGTTATATTAATAGTTCAATTTTATTACAGATTTAACTTTAATTATGTGGCCCTGACACCATAGAACCATAATCTATTTAAGTGAATACCATGACATTTTGGTACAGGTAGTTCTGAACAGTCTATTTTCTGAAGTCGGAATATGACATTAAATATAGAGCGTGCAGTTTCACTAACATTTTCTTGGTTCGGCCAATGTATGAGTATAAGTCATAAAATCTAAGATAAGAAGGTATTTTTCAGTATAGATATGAAGTTGAAAATTGATAATACCCTTGGTTCATACATTTGTGGTCCTGTTTTATCGAGTACCTGTACAAACTTACCTTTGTCATGCATGCATGGCTAAGCCTCCTTTGCCATGCATGCATGGCTAAGCCTCCTTTGTTGACAATATATTTTTCATTACTTATACATGAACAAACCCACCTTTGCCATGCATGCATGGCTAAGCCTCCTTTGTTGACAATATACTTTTCATTACTTATACATGAACAAACCCCCTTTGCCATGCATGCATGGCTAAGCCTCCTTTGTTGACAATATACTTCGTTTCTTACACAAGAACAAACCCACCTTTGCCATGCATGCATGGACAAACCCCCTTTGCCATGCATGCATGGCTAAGCCTCAACAAAGCTTCTTTGTTCATGCAGACACCAGCATAGCTATTTTTTTTATGCAAGTACCAGCAAAACTGCTTTGCACTTTTAAACAAGATTAACATTTCAACAAGGTTACGTTGCCAGTACTTGAGCATTGAGCCATTGACACCAGTTGCCTTGACATTTTTCTCTCTCTGACTTGACCATTCAACATACAATATTAACAAAACTTTCTCTTTGGAGTTATGGCCCTTTTTTAATATAACAAGTGGTCTGAAGCTATTTTCCATCAGATCCTCATTAAACTTACTCGAGTATTTCCTGATGGAGCTTACTTCCAATATATAATTAAATTCATATTGTCCTCCAAATAACTCCACAGTTGATATTTCATATACTCATAAGGATTATATAGTATTCACTTTTGAGAAGTTAAAAGACAATAATTTTGGTGTCTCAATTTTTGTTTGTTTTAACACTTCTAATAAGTAAGTGTATGAGGAAAAAATAGATATCAGAGTTATTTAAATTTATTATAAATTTAATTTTGATTCAAGCAATGGCATATGAGTCCAAACATTTTTATAATGCCATATTGATATAAAAGTACAACACAGTTTGCGTCAGTGTCACATGTAGCAGAATATCCATGTCCTCTTGTCTGTTGAAAACTCCCAGACCTGAAAAGTCACTAAAATGCCAATTATTACAAAATATTTATTTATTTTTATATCTATACGAGGTCACAATATTGCAGACTGGAAAAAGTTCCTTAAATGTTAATATTTTGGTTGTTATTATGCCTTTGTGATTTACTATAAAAGTTTGCACAAAGAAACATGCATCTACATCCCCAGTGAGTTAATTGATTGCAATTATCAAAGATTGAATTAAATTATTGCGAACATCAAGTATTAAATTAAGTTATTTGAAACATCAACTATTTAACAACCAAACAATGCTGTTCTTGGCCATTGGCCTTGCTGGGCTTTCTCCCTTTATTTGATTTGCTAAATTCAACTATAATAACAACATATAACAGTAAAATGTAAGAGACTGCACAAATTGCTGGTTATAAAACAAGACCCTTTGTAAGACAGCGCGCTAATTTTGAATTTGATTAAGTGCATTGAATGAAAGGTAAAGAAGTTTTTTTTATTTAAATCCCAACTTGGCCTTAACTTTTACTTGCCTAAAACTTAACCAAGTCAATCAGGGGTCATGACTTGTATTAAAGATATGGAGTTATGTAACCTCATTATGAATTTTTTAAACTTTTTGATACAATGGTCTCCCCGATACTGACATTTGGCTCAGAAATTTGGGGATTCAAGGAATGTAATGAGATTGGAAAAGTACAGCTTTTCTTTTGTAAATATTTTCTCGGAGTTAAGAGTTCTGTAAATAATTGTGTGGCTTTAGGTGAATGTGGTAGATTACCAATGTTCACTATTTATATCTCGAAATGTGTAAAATATTGGTGCAAAGTATTACAAATGCCTGAAAATAGATTCCCTAGAAATTCATATATTATGATAAAAAATCTGGATAGTTTAGGTAGGCGTACTTGGGCAACTTATATAAAAGAAATATTGTTTACATATGGCTTTAGGTATGCTTGGATTGCCCAGGATGTGGGAGATATAAATATATTTATGTGTCATTTTAAAATAAGAATTGCTGATTGTTGTAGACAAACATGGCTTGGTGATGTAAATAATTCCTCACGTTGTGATACTTATAAATGCTTTAAGTCTTTATTGAATGTTGAAAGATACCTTAATATCAGTTTACCGTTTCCTGTAGGAAAATCATTGGCAAGATTTAGAACATCTAGTCATAAACTTCATATTGAAATTGGTCGATTTTTTTGTATTGATAGAAATGATCGCTTTTGTACTTATTGTTTATTGGATAAAGACATACTTGTTATTGAAGATGAATATCATGTGTTTTTTAAGTGTTCAAGATTTAATGACATCCGGGAAAATTGTTTGTTCTCTTGGTATCGTGGAAATACTGACATTTTTCATTTCTATAATATGATGGCATCGGAAAATGTTACCCATATTAAATCCATTGCTCTTTACATTCATAAACTCATGTTAGCTATAGATAACACTTAACTTGTTAACCAAGAGACACAACTCTTATTTAGTTACATATATGCATTTTGTTATATTTGATTTGCATTGTAACATGTATTATGGGCTGGAGGCCTTTCATTGAAATAAACTTTCGTTCATTAAAAATTAGGTGATGGTCCTGAACAATTGGGTTAAGTATAAAGTCAATTGAATGAAGGGTATATAAGTTATTATTAAATATCACAACCTGTCCTTAAACTTTAACCTAAGGTCCATCTCGACAGGGGCCATAAATTGTATAAAAGATAATATGGAGTAATTTAACCTGATTATGTGATGGCTCTGAACAACTGTGTGAAGTATTAGTCAATTGAATGAATGGTATTGGAGTTTTAAGTGAAAATCCCAACTTGCCCTAAAACTTTAACCTGCCCTAAAACTTTAACCTAAGTCAATCAGGGGCCATAACTTGTATTAAGTATAATATGGAGTTATGTAACCTCATTGTGTGATGGTCCTGAACAACTGTGTGAAGTATTAAGTCAATTGAACAAAGGGTATAGAAGTTATTTATAAAGATCCCAACCTGCCCTTAAACTTTAACCTCAGTTCCATAGTCCATAGTCAATCAGGGGCCATAATCTGTGTAAAGAATAATATGGAGTTATCTAACCTCATCATGTGATGGCCTTGAACAACTGTGTGTAGTATTAAGTCAATTAAATGAAGGGTATTGGTCTTATAAGTGAAAATCCCAAACTTGCCCTAAAACTTTAACCCGACGCCGACGCTGGGGCGAGTAGTATAGCCCACCTATTTTTGAATAGTCTAGCTAAAAATCAGTATGCAATAAAAAGTCTAAAACTTACATCTTGGTTCTCAATAAGTCGGTATCTGCAAATTTCTATGCTCAGACTGTACCAGGATAGGATTCGGTGAAGACAGGTAATCCACATTTGGCCTGGCTCTGTAAAATCAGAGCATTACTCATACATAAATCTGAATTTTTATGCCCCCCTTTGAAGAAGAGGGGTATATTGCTTTGCAAATGTCAGTCGATGGGTCTGTCATTAGGTCCGTCGGTAGAACAAAGCTTGTCTGAGTTTCACAACACCTGGACATAAGGTCATCACACTTTGATTGGTCATACTCATGCTGGACAAATCAGGGGCGTAGCCAGCGTTACACACCAACGCACGTCCGTAACATCAATTAGAAAAATGGCCAAACATGGGATCAAAGTCGAGGGCTAAGTTATGTATTGACATCAGAATAACGCCTTAAAGGGATGATCAGCTGCTATAAAAAGCATTGTTTATCTGTGCTAGATGGCTTAAAGAAGCTTAAAGAGCCTAAAAAATCACTTGGTAGTTCCATTTTCCCTTCGGTAGCATACACATCTCAGCCAATCGTTAGCTAGCTCATATCTATGATAATGTTAACCTTATCATGTTTACAGACAAAATAAATACATTGTTTGAATGAGACTTTACACCTTTTTGTACTCAAATAATCTAAAAAAGTTAGATTTTTTATTCAGAACCCTTAACTTTACATGAAAAAAAACGTGTAATAGGTAAAGTCGCTGCCGAAAATGGAGCATACTCAACATCAGTCGAGCGCGTCGGCCATTTTGTTTGTCTCTTTAGCTGGATCACATGGTGTGGAAAAGACGTCATAAAAGTTATTTTTATTGCGAAAATGAATCTTAAAATAGAGGGGTATCACAGAAAAGAGGCCAATTGAATGGATTGTCAATAAATATTATAAAATTAACAGCTCATGGGTTAGAAATCTTAAACTTAAAAAAAAATGCATTTTTTATACAAGAATATCTCTGGAAGTACTTGCAATAGAAGAATTTAGAATGTATCATCTAAAAAAGCAATGTTTTTTTTTTACTTTTAATCAAACTTAAAGGGTTTAATCAAATAGGGGCGCTTTCGAGCGCCAACCCCTTTGGGGACCCCTATGAAAATCCCCAATCGCCTGGGTTGTTTGGGTTACTCCCCTTTGTAGCTCTTCGCTGTGAAGACGCCGGATTTTTTCGTTCGTTGTTTGAAGATATATATTTCCCTTCGATACTTAGTTTATATCATTTCTATGTAAGTATTATTGTTTAATCTCAATGTTTTGATACTTGATGTATTATTTGATAACATAATTTTAGACACACAAGCACAGAGAAAGCTGTTGTCAACAGTGTTTTAAGTCGTCCGAAATTTGTCCGAAATTGTTCATGCCTTCAGATATTGAACACTATTCGATTTATTATACATAAAGCATTATTCTTACGACTGTATACCGTAAAAACTTTTAAAAATTATATTAATATAACTTTATTAGCATCAGCTGTGTGAGATATATTAGCATAGATAGCCATTCAGAATAGGTGAACAAATCATTTGTACATGTACATTTTCAACCAAACAGAAACTCACCTACAATTGTAGGATTCTTTGACAAATGGAAAATTAATATAAAAAAACTGTTACAGATTGAATGAGTGATGTCTGATGATGACATATTTCTGACACCAGAGGCTCCTAGTAGTCCACCGACTCCAACTCCTAACACTGGGTCCCCATTTCATTACTTAGAAAATGTTAGTATTTTAGCAATTAGGTTAAGTTTTACCATAATTGTTTTCGAATTACTGTGAAGAAAGTTATAGAATTTATACTCAGTCACTGTCTTTGGCAAGATTTTGCTCTAGAGTGGTCTTGTTTTGTGAAACTGTAATACCCAGAGAATACCCACTTCTATGGCTTGTAGTCTAACCTCGGTGGATTTGGTGAAAAGTGAGTGCACTAACCACTGCGCTAACTGGAAAAAATGATGAAATAGATGGTTGATTTTTCAAAAATAATAAATAAAATTGATTTTGTACTTTAATTGAAATGAATAGTTATAAGTATATGTAAATAATGATAAATATGTAACAAGCGTTAGAAAAACAAACAAACAACCAAATCCTTTAAAACTAGTTTCTAATAGTAAATTATTAATAGAATAAAATATTGTTCAACCACAGTCTCAAAGCCTGTGGAGTAGCAGTGAGACAACAGATACCGGTAGCTGTGATTCCACACAACCTCCTAGCCCCACTAGTAGCTGTGCATCAACACAACCTCCAGAGGATTTTCTATGTGAAAGCCCTACTAGTAGCTGTGCATCAACACAACCTCCAGAGAATTTTCTATGTGAAAGCCCTACTAGTAGCTGTGCATCAACACAACCTCCAGAGAATTTTCTATGTGAAAGCCCTACTAGTAGCTGTGCATCAACACAACCTCCAGAGAATTTTCTATGTGAAAGCCCTACTAGTAGCTGTGCATCAACACAACCTCCAGAGAATTTTCTATGTGAAAGCCCTACTAGTAGCTGTGCATCAACACAACCTCCAGAGAATTTTCTATGTGAAAGCCCCACTAGTAGCTGTGCATCAACACAACCTCCAGAGGATTTTCTATGTGAAAGCCCTACTAGTAGCTGTGCATCAACACAACCTCCTGACGATTTTGATTGTGTAAGAAATCTTGCATATAAAAAGGGCTCATCAGTAAAAAATAATTAATGATCACTTACAAGTTATAAAATTCATGTTGGGCAAAGTACACAGATAAGAAAAAGAAAATTTTCAGAGCTATACTAGTTCTTAGACATGCAATAGTGTAAAGCAATGTCACACAGACCCCTTTTAAACATCTATCTGGGATGTGGATTTATGTTTTGTTATTGGTGAGGCAGGGAAACGAACCTGTGATCCCCGGATTTACGACAAAATTACAGATCTGCCATAAGTAAATCTTAATCTGTCAAATATTTTTATGCCTGATTAATTTTACCTAGGTCCACCAAGCAGAAGTTGTTCGACTGTGTATATACAGCAATGATTCTGTTCAGTTGGGTGAAATGAAGTTTACTGTACAAGTAAGAAACAACAATGTATACCAGTACATATGTATCACTGCATGCTTAATTAACATATATACTAATCATAACCCATTGCTGCTGTTTAGTCAAGTTATTCTAGTGTCTTTTATTAGTGTTATACCATTTTAATTATTCCATATGTTGACTAAAATGGTGCATTTTTGTGTCTTCTATTATTTTTTCTCTGATTATAACTGTAAAAAAGAACCCCCTCCCCTGGATCCACCGACAAAACATTGCATTTAAGGTAGCCAACCCATAATGGATGTCACTTCATCTCAGTAAAAATGTCTGATCTCGGCACATTCCGGAATTTCTTTAAATAGTACAATAATAATCTAATGTCATGATATTTGTTTCCAATGGATGACTTGATTAACTTGACAAACTGTAGCTGCGTAGAAAATAGAATCCTATATAAATGTGCTTTGCTTTTTGTGTAGGTTCTTCTGCTTTCAAACTTTTCTAATCTAACACATTTTTGTCTAATGCATAAATCCTGCTAGTGCATCATGTAACCATCTTACAATTGCATGCTTATGTAAAACAAAAAAAGGTTTGTTTTGAGCCATTCAAATAATGAAATGTGGTCAGTTAGTTAAACATGAAACCCCTGCATTTTATTTTGGTTAAGAAATCAAAAAAAAATGTTCGGCCAACAAAACTCTAGCAACTGACTCAACATTTTCACAGGCAACATGAAATGAACCTATTTTAGTATAGCCTTATGGTCATTAATACAGTACATGATAGGCTAGTCTTGAATTTTCAGGCGAACACAAGGATTGAGAACAGTAGTCAAACACAATTAGATTACACATTTATCAAAAGAAAAGACACTAACGTCTGTGAAACACACAATGTGTACATGTATTTGAAGAAAGAAAATATGTATAGCATACATGTTGACAAGCATATCTTGACAGATGAGCTATGTGGCACAAATTTAGTAGAAAAAGAAACCCAAACTGAAATTTTTGATACATCAAATGCAGAACTTTTTACAGAAAATGAACTCGCTTTTTTGAGTCAGATGGTGTTAGCACTCAAACATTATTCATTGTGCATTAAGTATTTTATTAACTGACTTAATCAAAATGTCTGAATTAAAGAAATCTGAAGTTGTTGATAAGTATTTAAGTGATGGAAAAAAGGCTTGTTCTGTTTGGTTGATAGAAAAGGTGAAAGAATTTCAAGTTCAAATGGCACATGAAAACTCATACATTAGTCTATGTGAAAAAATTAACAGTGATTATAAAAGTCTAAAAAAGCCTGCTAACTAAGAAAAGGGGCGTTTGAAATATGACAATTTTATGGACAGTTGTGTTATATTCCCGAAACCATTAGAAAATAAACGTAAGCATGACACTGTATTTGGGGCAAGCAACATTGATGATATTAAAATGAAAGGTCGAGCTCTGTCAGAACATTGTAAAGAATTGTCTTCTGAAAATGAAACATTAAAAGGAAGAGTCCGTGAAAATGAGTTAAAATTGAAAGCAAAAGCAATTAGAAGTGAATCCAAAAATGTGTTAAAGCTGAGAATAAAGCGTTTAATGTCTGAGAAAAAAGTCATTAACAAAAGTAGCAATGTTCTTCGGCAAAGACTTAAGAGTAAAAATAGTGAATTGATGAGGTTACGGAGTAGGCTTGTGTATTCTGAAAAATGTGTTAAGGTATTAGCCATGTAATACAACTCGGGAAACATCGACATATATCGCCACTCGCCGTAACAGATCGCGACGAACATCGGGCGTATTCGGCCTGTACCGGATGTTGCTATTTTTAGAAACAGAAGGAATTTCCCGGCTATTCATAGGTCAATAATGGAATTTCTACATCGTAGGATTTGGAAACATTGTGATGTTTTTCTGATGAATATACGTTTAAAATAAATAAACACTAAAAGTACACGCTGACAGTTGATTACGATACATCTAACAATTTGAGTCATTACAGTAAAACATGGATTATAAGTGAAATATAAGCGTAAGAGAAGATTTTCTCTCGAAAAAACGAACTGTCAACAATCGGCATGGAACTGGGATATTCGTATTAAAGGGCTCTGAATGTAAGTATTCTTGAGCAGTTTTGTACGTTGATGTGTTCAAAAACGTTTGTTTTTTAATTTATCTTTGGAATTCTTAAATCATTTTTATTAGCTAAATGTTTAGACAGCATGTTCATATTTTACATGTACTTATGTACATGTTACATATTTTTATATGTACTTATGTACATAACTTATGTTTAAGATATGAAATGAGTATGTAATCTTTAAATTGATTTTTTATCTTAGATAAATTTTGTTTAAAAATGATGTGTTTTGGTACGTGACCTATTTCTAACATACCACAATACATGTACATACCCGTTATTTGTTTACAAAATGCATATTTTCAAAATTAACCTGTGAAAAAAAGTTGTATGTGGTTTGGGGCTTGAAGCCACATCTGCTAGGACACTATTAACATTCATTGGCTTGGTGTAGGTCTCGTTAAAACCCCATACTGTTGTGAATCATTATCAACCATATGCACAACAACTACACATTTGTGCCTACCAACCCTTACTCTTGGCTAAAACAGATATTAGTGCAGAATGTATAATACTTGTGCATTTGTATTTTACGGTGGTAGTTTCTGCTGGTTGATAATCAGAAGTCTAATTTCTTCCAGGCAGGAAAATGACTGAATATGACTTAGTCAACAACACTGGGTTATGAAGAATTCCAGCCTGCATTAAATACTATGTTGGATCCTTGAGAGCGAATTTGACAGCCATGTCCATTCACAAGGCAGTCGCATCTGATCGAGTTGATGTGAGTATTTCATATAAACATATTTGACTTGGTTTTTGTTTTTATAAACCTACTGTATTCAATAATCAAGTGGTGGTGGTGGTGGTGGTGGTGGTGGTGATGATGGTGGTCAAGTGGTGGTGGTGGTGGTGGTGGTGGTGGTGGTGGTGGTGATGATGATGATGATGATTATGAATTTTATTGATAAATTTAATAATTTTCTTATATATATACATGTATGTATCAGCTTGTTGTTGTTTTTTTCAAAATAATGTCGAGAAATATTAAACTGTTTATATTTTATTTTGTATATGTATGGCAGTATAATTATCTATACTAATTAGTTAGAAAGGCTTTAAAGTACAACTTTTTTCCTTCACAGCACTAAACATTCTTGATGGGTAAAGTACCTGAAGGTGCATGAAAACCAAATCAGCATTGACTCAGCATTGAGTAGTTATCATCTGTGCACACACTACAAGTACAAAGCATGGGAACAGACCAAACTTCAAATATTGAAGAGTGAAGAATTATTGTGAAAAAACTAATTGTTAGAATACCAATGACAAAATAAAACAGATATACATCAAATTACCCACAGAGATTGTTAACATGTTATAATATTAAAAAAAAACAGCATTAGTTGAGAATTTTCACTCTGATATTTTTGGAGGGGCGAGCCCACTTTGTGTTCTTGTTTCTTCACATATTTTAGTTTAAAAGTACACTCATTTGTTTTAAACTCTGTATTCTGAGTTAGTATCATAAGTAAAATTCATTTATTTGAAAGAGTACATTTTATGAATAAGTCCAATTAAGCTTTATAAATTTTTACAAGAAAAAGGATGATTTTTAAGCATTTTATTAGCTATAAAAATGTATGGTAACATGACATTATGTATATTTTCTTCAAAACTGGACGGTAAACTATCATAACACAGGGGAGTATCACGTGATCACTATAGTACATTGGCCGTACAAGATGGCGAATAATTCGACCGCATTAACACATAAATTCGGCGTTTACGGATGGTAAATATTAAGGTAAGATCTTTAGAATAGGCACAGAGTACCCGCATTGTAACACAGTTTACTCGCGTGTGTTTTGTTTTTCGAAGGATTGCTTAGTTTAAGCCTGAAACTCGATACAGATTTTATTCCTGTGAGTACATTGTCCGTATCAGTCTGATTTCCGTGTGTTTTAGCGCAAAAAGCAGGAATATGAAACAAAAGTCTACAAAATATTGATTAAATTTGCAAATATTTACTTTGTTGTAAGTTTCAAGTGAGAGTTCCGTGTTTAACAAAAGTTCTGGACAATTTTCAAAGCGAGTACATTGTCCGTACAAAATATTTATGAGTACATTGTCCGGGCGATTTTTTAATTAACCTATAAGTGACATTTACATTACTTTTTCTTCATTATGAAATGATTTCTTTAAAACAAATAAGTTTGATAATCAGATTTAAATGTGATCTTTATTATTTCACGATCTGATCACTATTTATTCACCACAATGGTACGTAAATGTTTCAAATATACATGTCATCGTATGCGTATGCCTGTATAAAAATTAAAAAGGCTTTCATTGTCGGAATTAATTTCTTAAGATAAGTTTATATCAGAAAGACACCATTACATACCCTATGTAAGATGAGTCACGCGCAACAACGCGCCACTTCTTATTTCATTTATTGTATGGTTTATGAAATATATATTTTGCCATTTTAATAAAGCGCAATCAAATATATATGTTGGCAGGACTTTTAATAAAAATTGAACATAAATAATCGTTAAAAACGCAGCGTGTCCGAGAAAATGACGTTGAAAACGAACCTTTGTACTATTACACCAAAAGCGCGTGCGACATTGTTTACTGACGCCATAGAGCGCAGTGCTTTTAAATAACTTAATCTACCCTTTTTTAACGATTATTTATGTCAATTTTAATTAGAAGTCTAGCAAACATATATAATTATTTGATTGTGCTTTATTGGAATGGCGTAATATATCTTTCATAAACCATACAAACAAATGGAAAAAGAAGTTGCGCGTTGTTGCGCGTTACTCATTTTACATGAGGTATGTAAGATGTGGTTTTCCAGCACTGGTCACTTGACCGGAAACACACGTCAGGCATACAAGAATACGACACATGCCATATCGACACAATATGCGAAAGGCGACAATAGGGGTTCGCCTAAGCCTGATCATTTTTGTTAATCCAACGTATTTTTGGTGTGTTTTTAAATTCATTGCCATCATCTATCATAAACATGCAAATGTGTAATAAACCAATTGAAATTAATTTCAGGAGTCTAGAAAAGAATTGATGTGCCGGCATTGTGGGAAGGTATTTCAAAGCAGATCGGGGCTAAACGAACACGAGCACGTCCATGATGGAAAGGCGCCATACCATTGCTGTGGAAAGCCGTTCTTCAGCAAATCAAAAATGCAGAGACATTGGTTTGCATTTTAAAGAGCATATTAAACGAGATGTAATAAATTTAACGTTTATTCATGTGGTGCCATGCAATGCCATATATTTGCCTTATAATTTTACAGGATCCTATTTATGCATATAGTTTTTTGTTCTCATTGTTATTTGATCCCACTTTACAACACCACTAGAAATGTTTTGTGTCATGAACTGTTAAAGTGCAACTATAAATTAACAAAATAGTGATAACTAGTCTAATAGTGATAACTAGTCTATGATGAATAAAATCAAAATAAATACATAATAGTTTCTTTTTATTCACCTATTCGTCGGTTAACACAAACTGAATATATCAAAAAGCAATTCACTATCATGCTTGTGGTGAAAAAAGAAGACATCACACGTACATTATTTGACGGTTTCGAATGTCTTACATACATGTGACAACACAGCGACAACGATAACTTTAGTGAAATTGTCAGACTAACATATTATACATTGATTCTAATTCTCACTATTACAGTTCAGGCAATTCAAATTGTATTTTGGTGGCGAAACCTTGTAGAGAGGGGAACGGAATTGTGATTTCAAAGGAGATAGAACTGGTGTCCTTCCTTGGAGATTTACTTGTGTATGGCATTTTGCTGGAGAAAACAATTTTGCTGGGGAAAAATGTTTTCCGCTTTTTTGTTTCACGGTTTAAATCATTTTTCATGCCTCGTTTAGTGGTATTTCTTCCAGTTCGTTTTTGTTTGGGTCTATGGAGCGAAAGTGTTGACTTCTTCGGTCGCATTCTAAAATAAAATGCAAAGCATTGTACGCCTATGCATCGCTTTACTAAACAAGAGCGAACGATAACCCTCGTATGGTGTTTCAAAGTCGAAAACTGAACGTAAATAAAACAATGTAGAAGTAAAAATGTTGTTATTGGACATGTGTATACTTTATCGTGCAATATGTGTACCAAAGTTTGGCTGAATATATAACCGGTTCTTAAGGAGTCGCAGTCAACCAACAGCCAGACTCTCAACCCACAAACAGGCGAACTAATACAAATTGTTTTAATAGATGGCATGGATTTACACGTGCTATACATCAAATTAGCAACACAAATGAGTATGTCAATCATAGACGGTGGAATTATTCTTAATTAAGCATCGTTTCAATAACTTGACATATTGGATGGAGGTATAATATATTAATAAACTTAAAATACTAAATTTCTAGAGAAAAAAATTAGGGCATGTTTTGTACTGTTTTCTTACTGTATGTATATCATACTATAATCAAAATGCATAGTACATTAAATAGCATACAATAAGTGTTCTCCGTTCACTTTGCACATCGAAAGTTGCTTAAAGAGGTTAAGGGGTTTATTATAATAGGGAATATTTCTATTAAAATACACATCGAAGAAATTTAATAATCAACAGATAAAATAGTGCTTGCTTACACGAAATATTAATCCGACTCACTTCAGAACTCGTCTGGAAAGCGTTTTAAGTAGGCCGGACAGACTTGTAGTGCAGCATAATCTACAAGGAAGAAAACAGTATAAAATTATTAATGAGAAATGCTTTAAGCATGAAATCGTTCGGACAATGCACTCATAAATATTTCATAATAAAGAAAAAGTTATGTAAATGTCACTTAAAGGTTAATTAAAAAATCGTCCGGACAATGTACTCATAAATATTTTGTACGGACAATGTACTCGCTTTGAAAATTGTCCAGAACTTTTGTTTAACACAGAACTATCACTTGAAACTTACAACGAAGTAAATATTTGCAAATTAAATCAATATTTTGTAGACTTTTGTTTTATATTCCTGCTTTTTGCGCTAAAACACACGGAAATCAGACTGATACGGACAATGTACTCACATGAATAAAATCTGTATCGAGTTTCAGGCTTAAACTAAGCAATCCTTCGAAAAACAAAACACACGCGAGTAAACTGTGTTACAATGCGGGTACTCTGTGCCTATTCTAAAGATCTTACCTTAATATCTACCATCCGTAAACGCCGAATTTATGTGTTGATGCGGTCGAATTATTCGCCATCTTGTACGGCCAATGTATTATAGTGATCACGTGATACTTCCCTGTGATAAATTGTCTTTTAAATTGTTCAATAGACATCATAGATAATATCTAAAATGATTTCAGCAGCTTGCCTTATAGTTAACTATTTTTTATGAATTTTATAAAACTGCTATATATTTTCAAACATCGAAAAACTGCTCTTTTCCGAAGAATCATAAGATCAATCAAAATGATTTTTTTTTCCATGTTTATCAATAATGTGTTCGTTTGAACTTTAGTTTTCTGTTAACTGAAGTTTATTTTACCAGAAACTGTTGTGTTTATTTCATAATCTCTGATAATGCGAAAAAAATTCAAATATAGACAAAATATTTACTTGTCGATCTTTGTAGCCCTTGGAGTTTGGGGGTGGGTGTAATGAAACATAAATTACTTTTTTAATTCACGGTAAAAAATCTTCAAAATTTGGATAAAAGTCCCATAGTGTACCGTGATTATAACTATGTTGTCGGTTAAAGCTTTTAAAAAAGTGTGTATTACGCGGCTAATACCTTAATAAGAAAATTGAAGCAATGGATAGTCTAAAACAACAAATGGAGTTGAGTATGAAACACTTTTGGAAGAAATTAATGGGTTAAAGAAAAGTCTTTAACCTGAAAGACAGGAAAATGACTGGTTAAGAGATTGTATTCAAACAAATGAAATTTCTTTATTTGACAAAGACAAAGGGACTTACACCCCAAGGTTACAAAAGTGTGTTTATCAGTTGCTTGAGCATCATGTGAGTGCAGCTCAGATGAGTGATGTCATTCAAAGTGTTTTTAGCTTACCTGGTTAGCAAGCTGATAGACTGCCATCTGCTTCCACAGTACTGAATATGAACATCCAAAGACTTGCAATAGCACAAAAACAGTTAGCAGAAGTAGGAAGAGAAAAAAAAACACACTTCACTCTACACAGATGAAACTTCAAAATTTGGGACAAAAGTGGGTGGATATCATATCAGAGATTCAGATGGAAGCTTATATACTCTTGGGATGCGAGGGTTAACAACTAAATCAGAGAAGGATACACTATAAGTGTTAAAGGAAATTCTTACTGACATTGATGAAGTGGCCAACGACATAGACAATCAAACTTCTAAAGAAATTTTGACCAACATAACATCAACAATGTCCGATAGTGCTAGCACTGAAGTCAAATTTAATGAATTGTTAGAAGATTTCAGAAGTACTATTCTTCCATTTACAGTAGAAAACTATGACAATTTAGATGATGCAGGTAGAGCATCTCTAAACAAACTTTTTAACTTTTTCTGTGGGTTACATTCATTGATACATTTTGCTGAAACAAGTAATGTTTCAATGCTTAAAGTTGAAAAGGAGTTGTTTGAGGGTGAATCACCAATTGAGAATACGAGTATGATAAAGCCTTTAGAAGCAGGAACATCACGCCTCATTAGAACCGCATGTAAGGCATTTGCACGAGGTGCAGATGAAAAATCTGGGTGTCACATACAATTTGTCACATATGTTCAAGATTTTTATAAAGAAAAGAAACAAAGAACATTAAAACGTGTACCCTACCGTGGCAATAGGTTTAACATACTATTCCACAATGCAGCCCAAGTGTATATGTTACACAGACATATGACAACTTTCCTTGAAGGATATTCTCTGAATCGTTTAACAAAGTCGGTTCTTCATGATCTAAAGCAGCCAGTATATATTGCAGGGTGCAAGGCACTTGGACTGATGTGTTTACTTGTTTGTACACCTTTCTGGAACATTCTAGAAGATAAGTCTATAAGCATGATGGACATGAATGTACACTACCTTAACTTCATCACTGCACTTAAAGATGCCATTGAAAATGTAGATCAGTTCATGGCTGGCAAAATTAGACCCTTTCCAACTCAGGTGAAGGAAAATGAAGTGTTTGAGGTACTTGTAGAAGCAAGTGAATTTGATGAAAATTGTATGGCTATGTTGAATGTAATCTTGCCTGCAGTATGTAGATATATACAAAGGAAATTTGAAGATTTCTTACCAGGCGGAAAATATGCTGAAACCTCACCTGAGCTTAAGCAAAAAACAGCAAGTGTTGAAAAGCACAACAAACACTGTGAACGGGTATTTGCATACTATGATAAACTGCTCCGATTTAAGCCAAATATAAGTACTCTTGCAACAGAATCATATGTGATGTTCACGCTGAACAAAACTGCCCAGTGGCTTGAGGGCAAATCAGAAGATCAAACATGACAAATTGTGGAAGAAGCTCGTGGAAGGGTTAAAGAAATTAGAAAGAAATTCAAAAGAAGGAGTGAAAGTATTAGAAATAAACAAATGGAAAAGATAAATGAGCAAAGAAAAGCCAATGAATTAACAGCTGCAAGAAAACTATAAGAGCAAGAAAAGTATACGAATGATATAGTGTACCATGGACTCTGGCAGTGTGAGTCCCAAATTGATGAACACTTAGCAATCTACAACACCATACCTAGAAAAATTGAGGCATTAAAATGCCAACTGAGGTTTAGAAAAAAACATTTTGAAACAAAAATACGAAGACAGCTCTGTGTTTAACTTCTCTAAAGACAAATTAAGTTTTAAGGTTGAAGAACTAACCAGTAATCTGAAAACTCTTGTTCAACACTCTTATCTGCTAGAAGATAAAGTAGAGAAAACTGCAGAGACTCAGCTGCTCAACATGAAAAGGGTCCGTCACAAGTTTTTGGTAGATGGGGCGCAAACCTGGTATAATGGAAAAGTCATTTCACAAGTATGAATACTGTTATACATAATAATAAATAAAAAAAATTATTAGATCAATGTTTGATTGATTTAAGACTATATATGAAAGAGATAAAAGATTGCCATTGGCTCTGATGTCACTGAATCCCTTGTGCAATGTTCAATTAGCCTTTGGTTTTTGCATAGGCCATTTTATAGTGTGCATGTGCTTGTCCTTGTACCTTGTAGTTTCCATTGTACTATCAAACTTGTAACCATTGTACCATTGTGGTCTGACACTTATTTCTGTTACTAACATACTAACATGTATTCTTTAAGTCAAACTGGATGCTCTTGAATTAAAACCTCTTTGCTTCTAATTTAACACTCTAGTATTGTTTCTGATAAACGTTTCTGATATAAAATAAAAAACAAACAAACAAACATTTATATCAACAACAAAAAGTAAATTATTTAATCTTCACAATGTTACTTATTTATTAATTCTATAACTGGAAACTTATTTAAATTGTGAATGCCTTAAATATAAGTTTGATTTAAGCAATATATAGTGGTTTACATTGTATATATTATTTATTTATTTTTGCAGGTGCCTGGTTATCCCGAGTATACATAGTGTATGACGAGGATCGCTCTACTGTGTACACCTATAAACTGCTAAATGACTACAAGGAAGGGACACTGGAGATCATTGTATAATAGCTGGGAGCTGCAACCTGCAAGCTGACATAATTAAAATGATATAAATCAATTTTCCTTTGAATATTACATGTGGTCTAAGGAATCGATATATTGAAATCCGAAGGTGATCGTCTTTGAAAACTTATAACTTTTTCTGTGATTGTGTCATATTAAAATGGATTACATTTTTTTGTCTTGAAATTCCCTTTAATATGATATATAACATCTGCAATTTTGGAAAAAAAATGAAAATTGCTTGTTTATGCTACCTTCGGGAGTAGCCCGCCCTGAACCCCCTACGGTTACAGGGATATCCCCCTCCCACATTTGTGCGTAACATTCAGTACAGACTGGCTAAGCCCCTGCAAATCAATTGTCCATATAATCCTGACAACATAGCTTGCAGGGGGGGGGGGGGATATTGTTTAACAAACATCTCTTTTTAAAATTAGCTTTGAAAGGAAACTGTTTGGGTTTTTTACCAATACACTGAACAGTTCTTTCAACATTTCACATTTTTCTAGTTTAACTTATCCAAACACAATAAAGATATTTTTCAAAATCAAAATTTGATAAAAAGAAACATTTCTGATATTATTTTTAATAAATAAATAAAAGCCAAAGTTCACAATCAATACAGAAATAATATTTATAAACAAAAAAATACATACCAGCAGACACTGTCCTGAGAGAATTGGCTGAGTTCCAAAATCTGTGATGTCATCAATACTGCATGTCATGCACATTATGATGTCATCAACTTGAAATTTCCCCTTTGGTGCCCCAGATTATCAGCTACATCACACATGATTTACTTCTGCTGATAATTTGATGTAAACAGGATAGTTGATGCAGTTTAAGATTTTTGGTTTATGTTGTGGTAAGTAGCAACATTTTTATTTATGAGAAATATATAAAGTGAACTTATTATACAGTATACCACTGGTACTGTTTTTTAATATTAATAACAGTAATAATTTCCCCAGTAAAAAATTCAGTGGAAAACCACTGGAATACCACTGGTATTCCAGTGGAATACAAGCGGTAAACTTTGGTGGTATTCCACTAAAAGTTTACCGCTGGTATTTCATTGGAATTCCACTGGAATACCAGCGGTAAACTTTTAGTGGAATACCACCAAAGTTTACCGCTGGTATTTCAGTGGAATACCAGCGGTAAACTTTAAGTGGAATACCACCAAATTTTACCGCTGGTATTCCATTGAAATACCAGCGGTAAACTTTGGTGGTATTCCACTAAAAGTTTACCGCTGGTTTTCCAGTGGAATTCCGCTGAAATACCAGAGGTAAACTTTGGTGGTATTCCACTAAAAGTTTACCGCTGGTTTTCCAATGGAATTCCACTGAAATACCAGCAGTAAATTTTGGTGGAATACTACCAAAAAATCACTGGTTTACACCTGGACACATATATAAGTAGTTGAATTAGTTGAAAATACAAAATCATTCCAAAGAGCAGATATAATAGCAAATATTGTATATACATTTGTTGGCTTTATATATAATAGTAAGTATTGAGTCTCAACACATTTGTTTAGATGTAGAATATTTCCCTAATTGTCTGCTTATATGCATGTAGCACAAGTACTTATATTGGATCCACAAGTCACATTTAACACATTTGTTGTACTGTTATCATCTGCCTTGCACAAACAAGTATGGTGTTACTAAAAAAAAATTTTGGTTATTCTCTTCTGCATTGATTATAATATTTCCTTGTTAAAGATGCACTCTTACTCCCAAATTAGATTTAACACAATTGCTTTAATATTCAAACAAGAGCTGTCACAGAGACAGCGCGCTAGACTCTTCCGCCGCTTTTCAATGTAAGGATTGAAACGTTTTGGCGAAACATGCATGGATCATGTTAGATTAGATTTCAATGCAATACATGGTGTGCTGAGATATTAACATAAATGTGGTTACATGCAAAATTTTAACGAGAATTTCTAAGTCTAATAATAAAGGGCCATTATTTGCAAAATACAATTACCTAACTACTTGGTTATGCAATTAAATTGGGTGGTTGAATACCATTGTATAAATTTTCAATGCAATACATCAAATAGTTGTTGAGATATTATCCTATGTGTGCTAACATGCAAGACCTTAACTAGAATTTCTAAGTCAAATAATAAAGGGCAATTATTTGCATTAAATGTAAACTAGAGTTATCTAACTTGGTTAATTTAGTAGGTTGGATGATTGAGTACCATTGTATCAAGTATCAATGCAATACCTCAAGTAGTTGCTGAGATATTAACCTATGTGTGCTTACACGCAAAACCTTAACCAGAATTTCTAAGTCGAATAATAAAGGCCTATTATTTGCATTATATTCAAATAATTGTTATCTAACTTCATTAATTTAGTATCTTAGCTAGTTGGGAATACATATCCAAAGTTTCAATGCAATAACTGATGTATTTACTGAGATAATGACTTAAAGGTGCTTACATGCAAAACCTTAACCAAGGTGTGACGCCAACGCCGACGACAGGGTGAGTAGTATAGCTCTCCTTATTCTTCGAATAGTCGAGCTAAAAAGGATGAATAAATGTCGAAAACAATTGTTCTTATGAAGAATACTGTGCTTAATTTGAAGGAAATGTGCATGAAACACGGCATTTCTAACTTATGAGACTATAGTAGACCACAGTAAATCTTTTAGCATTTACCAATCATTTAATATTTTTGCGCTTTCTGCTATTAAATTCACGGTTACAATCTTGTTGTCAGTAGTTAATATTTTCCATAAATGCATTATTTAGTAAGTAGTTTAAGGTTTATCAGTCAAAATTTATGTTTGTATGTATTGATTTTGAATAAGAGTGTCACTTTAAAACACATTTTTCATGTATTGTCATTCATGGTTGTCCTTTCTGGGGCGTTGCTTGCGAATTTTGTCGTTCACTGCTTTCACAACCTTTTCCCACTTGCCCTCTTCTGCTCTGAAGATGGAGAAGATGTGACCTGTAATGTCAAAACAAAAGAATCACTTAAAGGAAAATTATATTATTATATTTTTTCACATAAGGCCTAAAAAAATATGTCTGTTTCGGGAAACCCGACCCTACCTATAAAAATGCGCCGACTCTTAACTTTTTTTTCCGTTTCTGAGCAAAAAAAATATTCGTAAGCGAATAGAGAGTAACGAAGGGCGGATAAATGCAGATTTTAATCAGAATTATTGTTTATATGATAAAACAAAGTCAGGCAATGACAGTAATGTAGGAAAGACTGCCATGTGCAAGAAAACACTCTGAACTTACGACAGATTTTGAAAAAAATAAATAAAAAAATCCCTACCTACCCTACCTAGAAATTTGGGGAAGGTTACCCTAAACAAACAATTATTTTTTTTTGGTCTAACTAGGTAATAAATTATTTAAAACAATTACCTATTGATATTAATATCTATAAAGGTTTAGTCATTGTTTACTTTTTAACATGCACTATTATTCACAAAAAATAATTTAAATATTTAATACAATTGTTTTTAATATTATACTAAAAAGGATGAATAGCTGTTGAAAACAATGATGCTTATGAAGGTTTGTTTAAAATATGGCACTGCTACCTTATAAAACCATAGAATATTGCAATAAATCTTTTAGCATTCAACAATCATTTTTTTTTTTTGTGAATTAATATTTTCCATAAATGCATTATTTAGTAAGTAGTTGAGAGTGTATCACTCAAAATTAATGTTTGTTTTACATGTGTCTGTATTGATTTTGAATGGGTCACTTTAAAGGTCTATATTGTCTTTCGAGTCCAAATTCATTTTCAAAGAGACATTAAGGCAGACAGAATTAGGTATTTTAAAAAAGGCGCACTTGATACAAAAGCTGATGACATCTAGATTACAATTGTGTCACCATTACATAACAATGACATAATGATAGAGGCAAATCTTACTTCTCAAGGCCCTTCTTTTGTTTTCGTCCATTGGAACTTTTTTATGCTGTAAATTTCCATAAACAGTGTTGGAAGCTCCTCTGGACTTAGAAGAAATTCTATGAGATTTAATGCCAATTTTTTCCGCTGATTTGGCACTTTTCTCACACCTCATCAGAGCATCTTTTGGGATTCTTATGCCGTACTTTACATCCCCAACATTGGCCAGTTCTGAAAAAATAAGTTTGATGTTTATATATATATATATATATATATATATATATATATATATATATATATATATATATATATATATATATATATATACATACAAAAAGTGTCCGTGTATGATCACTACAGGTAATGAACAGTATGGCAATGTCAGAAGGTTTCTTAAAATTTCCCATCACAAAAATTACAACACAGCCAATACCAATGCATGTGCATCCAGTTAAAACAGATTTTATGTTAAAATCATTTGGACCGCTTTTCAGGAGCATTTTATGCTTTTAAAATACTGTGCTAGTATCATTAGTTTATTACTGTATGGATAATTGATCTCACATCAACAAAGAGGATTCAAGTCAGTTTCTTCATTTTTTTTTCGCAGTTTTTTATCAGAAATATGATCAAAATCAGCATCATATGGATCTGACCTTGACTTCTTTTTTTTTTGATTTAATTTTAGTAAACTCATGGTCATACACTTGACTGCTTTTAACTGAACTAGACCAGCTGCTGTCATCAAGGTAACTGGTGTCAATAGTGCTAATGTCATTGGAGTACTCTGGAGATGAAGGCTCGGAAAATGTTTCTGATTTAGGTGACATTGGTGGGGTTGCTGAGCAGACCTTTGCAGTGTAAGAAACGCCTAAATTTGTCAAAGGTTCAATACTGGCAATTAAGGCACTGTCATATTCAGGTTGAAATTTAGCAACATCACCATTGTTAAAGGATATAACAGGCTGTATTTCAAGCAAATCTTGAAATGAGGTGTGTGATTGATCACCGTCATTTTCATCTTTAATGTCAAAAGAAACATTTTCCTCAATGAATGCAGAGAAGTAAAGATTTGGAACTTCAGCTTCTGGTGATTCAACTGGTTCTAGGAATACTCTTTGTACAGGCATCATGACAGGTTCAACTTTAGCAATTTCTGCTTCACTGCTTTGAACGAGCTTTTGATTATCTGTTAGAAGTGCTTTGAGTAATTCAAATGCAGCAATCTTCATGCACTCTTTTTTCGTTGGAGCATTTTCAACACATTACAAAATGTTATGGCTCCAATGATTACCCGGCGTGTTTATATGCATCGGAAGGTGGGAATATTAAAATCGCACCGTCTGTCGATCTGTCTATCCGTTAGTATGGCTCAACTTCTTTTGTCCCAGCTGTAACTTTCTCTTGTTAAGGACAGATTTTAAAATAGCTTGCCACATGATTGTGTTTGGCACATATAGAGGATGTGTTGCCTGCAAGACCCATATCCCTACCTCAAAGGTCAAGGTCACACTTAGTGTATGAATGCAGTAAGAAATGCTGCAAATAAGACATAGCTAGTGTATAGGTGGTCATGTCCAGGCTGTAACTTTCTCATGTATGGACAAATTTTCAAATAACTTGCCACGTGTGTTTCACATACCAAGTTGACATGTCGCAAGACCCGTGTCAATACATCTAAGGTCAAGGTCACACTTAGTGTTTATTTACTATGGAATGCTGCATATAAGGACATCGAGAATAGTTGGTTGTGTCCTGGTGGTATTTTTTATTTTCAGAGGCAATTTTTTTTACATTTGACACATAAAGGCAATAGACCCACGCTGTATTGTTGTTACGCATAAAGGATAGAGGAGTTTCAATCCTATGGCACAAACGTAATGCCATGTGGTCTTGCAAATGCACCAGCAATATTGGTTAGACATAATGGACATTTCGTTGCAATTTTTTTCCCTTTTTTATGAACTGACATTGTTCAAAGGTCAATGTCCCATTCATAACATGCTGTGACAGCTCTTGTTGACTCTTTGTATTGAAATATACCACAGAGCTATGTTCTTAGGAAGTTTGAAAGCAGTTCATATATATAGTATTGTTGAGGCAAGGACATAAGGAATAATACTGTTGTGGTCATGTCCAGGCTGTAACTTTCTCATGTATGGACAAATTTTCAAATAACTTGCCACGTGTGTTTCACATACCAAGTTGACATGTCGCAAGACCCGTGTCCATACATCTAAGGTCAAGGTCACACTTAGTGTTTATTTACTATGGAATGCTGCATATAAGGACATCGAGAATAGTTGGTTGTGTCCTGGTGGTATTTTTTTATTTTCAGAGGCATTTTTTTTTTACATTTGACACATAAAGGCAATAGACCCACGCTGTATTGTTGTTACGCATAAAGGATAGAGGAGTTTCAATCCTATGGCACAAACGTAATGCCATGTGGTCTTGCAAATGCACCAGCAATATTGGTTAGACATAATGGACATTTCGTTGCATTTTTTTCCCTTTTTTATGAACTGACATTGTTCAAAGGTCAATGTCCCATTCATAACATGCTGTGACAGCTCTTGTTGACTCTTTGTATTGAAATGTACCACAGAGCTATGTTCTTAGGAAGTTTGAAAGCAGTTCATATATAAAGTATTGTTGAGGCAAGGACATAAGGAATAATACTGTTGTGGTCGGGTGCACAGAGCTTTGAACCTAAAAATACATATTGTCGTTCCAAACGTTTACTATTTCAATAAATGATTTTGAATTTATATCTACTTGGCCACAAATTTCAAAATTCTTCAGCAAACGGGTTTCATTTTTGGATTTTGTTCCTATTTTTTAATTAAAAAACAAGCTGGTTTTTTTGCCCTAAAAAGTGAATTGTGCGGCAGTGAAAACTAAACACGCTCATTTCTTTTAGTACAAATTAATTGTTTTTGCTATTAAGTTACCATATGATAAATTGCATCATAAATGCAGTTATATATGTGGGAAAACAACATTTTGCTTTGAATGAAAATTTTAAACAAAGATAACTTATTTTTCTTTAAACATTTTAATTGAAGCTCAGTAGCCAATAGTTTAAACATAAGTCCTGTTTAATGGCAAATCAAACTCTGGTTATAAAGCAAATGTGGGACTCTTAAAGAGACATTGGCCTCCTTTTGTTTTTATTTTAAATGGTGTATTAAAAGAAAAGTTCTTTGTTTTAAGACTTTAATTTATGCAAAATATTGCCTTCTGCTGTAGTATATATGATGTAATTTATCATGTGGTAAAAACACTTTTATGAGGACCAAATAGGTTTTGAGAAGCATAAGAGTCTGCTATAGTACATAATGTGGCAATGTTTCATTCCAGTATTATACCGTTTTCATTAAAAATTTGGAATGGTACTTACCGTCTTCTTCAATCGGCAGGGGTAAACTGTTTGAATGCTGCAGGTCATCACAGTCTAAAAAGAGTTTCAAGATAAAGTATCATTAGGATGTAAACCATACAGTTTTTAGTTTAAGGCTACTTATTTTGCTCGAAACTCCTTGTCTAATAAGGGGCATAATAAATATAAATACCAGTCATGCTCCTAAAATATATATGTATGCAATGTCACTGGAGATTAGGGCTGTCACAGTACACCATTAGTGTACCACAGTAAGTTGCGGTATAAAGGCATTATTATATTGTATATTGCCTTGTCAAATATGGACCAGTTAAGCCCTTTCATTCATTTGAAAATATAAACAATGTTGCAGAGTGGGTGCTAACGCTTGCCTTGTAAGTTAAAAATGGACATTTATGCCAGAGTCACTCAGATTTAAAATTGAGCTCTGATAAAAGTTAATTTTTTGCATGAATTTCATAGTGTAAAATTAGTTTGTTTTTAATGTAATTAATTATGGTGCAATTAAAATAAGTATTCATGTTATGTTACCTGCATTTTCCTCCTGTGATTTTGCTGGCACTACTGCCAATTTTTTCTCATTTAATGACTCTGTTGATGTAGTAACCACTCTCATGCTACTGCTAGGTGTTTTCCCTGTCGGTCTTGGACTGATTGGAACGCTGTTGTCACCATCCAACTTCTGAAATGTAACATTCATGGCAATGAGTATGAGCATTTTTTTTAAAACCAACCCTTTGGTAACTTATCTTGAACTAGTCAGATTTAGTTTTTGTTTAGTTCTAAGCAATGTATTTTTAAACCCCCGACTAGTTATGTGTTTTACTGGAATAGCCTTAAGACAGGAATAGGAAAACAAATGAGGGCTAAGATGATTGGGAATGGATTCAGTAAACAGACCTTTCTGAAGAAGAATCGAATCATTACTAAATAGAAAGGTTGAACCTTTTGAAAAAAATAAGAAAATAATAATGTTAAAATAATGTTAATGCATGTAATAATTAAATTGTTTGATTAAAGTCGGTTATTTGAGAATATCAGTCTGAAGTCCACAACCATCTCAGATATAAAGGATAATAATAATTACAGGCCATTTATGTGATGGAAAGCAGAGCTTGTCAACATTTTATTTGTAAGACAACATTTTTACGTTATCTTTTTAAAACTTGGTCAGAATGTTTGTATTGAGGAATCTCAGCTGATTTTGAAAGTCAAAAAATTGTCAAGTCACATTGAAATGCTTTAGTAACTCTGAGCAGCCCTATTTGTTTAATTTGATCTTGATGTAACAATTTCAAAAGCTTTTCTCTATAAAACCCCAATAATATCCTAAACTTTAAGAGTGTTTACATTTAAAAACTACAAGCCTCAAAGAGGACAGTGTCTGAAGTAAAATCTTTTACGAAAGCATACATTGGAATTGAACTTGACCATTAAATGCAGTCCCTCCGTTGGGCTAACACTGCGATAATATTTAGCTGTATTTATTAGATATTCACATTTATATAATTAAGCGGCTTCCAAAAGAAAACTGACTTTAGGAATGGCAAATTTTAATTAAACTTACCTTGTATATCTTTCGAAGGCAGGATCTGCACCCAAGTAGAGTTTCCACAGCATTGTTCAGAGTATCCACCTGCAAGAGATAGAACAAGGATTTTTTTATATTTTACTTGTATAGATCAGGTTTAAGCTATTTGACCTGGTATCAAACTTTTAGTGCTACAGTAAATTGTCCAGCACTAAAGAATATCATAGCTACGGAATTAAGCTATCTAAAACAAACACTTGTACAAATAAACCTGCTGCTTGACTTTTAAGGTTGCTTTGCATCAAATCAATTGAAGGATATCATCATTTCAGGAATATAAAATAAAAATATATTATATAAATCTATCGAGACCTGATTTGGAACTACAGCAACTAGCAATCACCCACCATTACTCTACCATATGAAAACTATTACCTTGTTCTCTATTCTGCACAGTTGGTCAAGGAAAATGTTTTGCTGGCTGTCCGTATCAGTTTCTTTCTTGGCTTTTTTGATAACATGATTGCCAACACTCTCATTCACTGCATCCCTTTCCTTCAGTTGCAATCTCTTTCTTTTTGCTTCCTCAACTTTGACTTGTTTAGCCTTGTGAAGAAAATAAAAAAATAATTGATCAATTCCGACATGTTACATGTCAATATGGAAGCACTTTAATAATTATTGCTACAGTCATAAACCTCGTTTAAAATACAAGGTACTACCTCAGGTTGGCCAAAACATTCAGAGCAAGCATTAGAAACTGATATCTTATCTTAAGCCCACTGGGCCACACAGAAAGGAAGGCATTCAGAACTTAAACCTTGACCTTTGGTGTACACTGATTATTTTTAACACATTGTCTTGTTATAAGGAACATTTGTGTGAAAATCTCTTAAACACAACAAAATAACAGCCAAACCACAAGCTGTTTAGACCCCCACACATATTCACCACATTCGTCTATTTTTATTGAAGTTCAAAAAGTGGCATTATATAGTATTACTCAAGTGATGTTAATGCCCTTGTAATGGCCCTGGGTATACACTAATAGAGTTAAGGGAGCTTGATCCCATTATTGTCACTGCCAAGACATGTTCCATGTTCCAAGTTTCATTGTATTGAGTCATGACCAAGGTTTATATTTTTCCATGCCTAGGAAGATCACATAAGCCCAACATTTCTCTTCAACCAACAGACAAGCTTAAATAAAAAATGGATCCTACAACATACTCCTATTATATATTCCATTTAAGAACTCGCCTACGTAATGATATTTGAAACGTAAACATTCAAAAGTTTCGGAAATATTACTGTATAAATTTACCTCATCATTATCTGCACTTTTAGCTTTTACCTCCAAAGAAGGCCTTGGCTCCTCAAGTATATAATTATCTGCACTTTTAGCCTTTACCTCCAAAGAAGGCCTTGGCTCCTCAAGTATATCATTATCTGCACTTTTAGCTTTTACCTCCAAAGAAGGCCTTGGCTCCTCAATACTTGAGACAGTCTGGGACAGACCTGTAAGAAAAACCTTTTCGAGAGTGAGACTTATATGTTACGAAATTAAAAGTTCAAAGAAATGTTTTCATTTCACCTTCAACTTGTTAATGAACAGCCGAAATGACACTTTGTTCAATTATCTTGGGAAGGTTTGATAATAAGGAGTGTAAATATAAACATTAATGTCTAAACTGTATGTGTCCTGTAACACATTAAAAAACATACAGTTAGAAGGTAGTAATAATAATATAAAATCTGAAGAGGTGACACATTAAAGTGATCAATTTAAGGGGCTGATCCAGATAACATAGAGAGGTCATAACCTTTTGACTTGTGCCCCTCCCTCAGAACCAGATATTTTGTGCGAAGTCTAAGCAGGGGTGAAGGGCTTACTCATCTAGGTTTTTTTGTTAACAATGTCTAATCCAATATCCAACATTTGTCTTTGATGTTTCACGATGCATTTTGTCATGGACCTATAATCAATATAGGTCTGTGGTTTTGTGAGTAAGAAAAGCGTGATAAAAATATTAATATTATTTTTGTGTTACGTCTTTAAAAAAATAAAATCAAATGCATGATTTTATTTGGTATTAGTTACCTACCCTTTATGTATTCTGAAACACATTGCTCCACATCCTCATCTGCCTCCTCGGCCAGACAAGTATTTAAAAACTCCTTGAAGTTGCCCTCAAGTTTTTTAAGACTTTCCGGGTGATCCTCTGAAAAAAACAACACATTTATACAGATATATCATATGTATCCTCGACAGACCATGATTCGCAGTATTAAGCAATCGACCAAAAATAATATAGTTAAACAAAGCAATAACCTTGTTTACTTACTTTTATCATAAAGATAATTTATTAATCCACATTTCCACATTCATTCTAGTACAACAGGTTAAAAGTTCAAATAACAATTGTCAAAACAAAACAACCATTGAAACAAGGCCGCCATCTTGAATTCAGTACCTAGAATCGCGAGCTGTGACGTAATCTAGGTCACGGCATTTCAAACAGGCCAACACTATTTTAATTAATTGGTTTATGTGAAAAATCACCAGACAAATCATCAAAGTTGTTAACATCAAAATTTCAACTATAAACAACATATTTCAATTATTTTGTCAGACTTTCTTATTTTTTTTCTTATTACTCTTCATTTTTTTTTGCAGTGGGGACAGTAGAATTTATCCCCAAGTCTGAGGACTCTGACTGGTGAACAGTACTTTAAGTGAGTCCAGTGATTGCATGCCATACCATTCACGATACCATCACACCTGCCCCACTTAACGAATGTCAACAATATGCAACTGGCTTGTTCCTTTGTTTGAAAGCATCCACACATACAGCAGTTCTCATAATTCATCTCATCTGAGTCATACCCATCACTTGAAGTGTCTTGTGTAACGTTTACATGTGAGGGTCCAGGCCTAGGACTTTCTGTCACTGTTTTACTTCTTTTTTTGATATTTCCGGATTTGCCTTTATTTGCCTTTTCCTTGCTTAAATTGGTTTTGTTGGAAGGTCTTGGTCCCTTTTTCTGTGCCAGTTGATGTTCTTCAATGGCAGCAATGACTTGGTTACATGTTAGTTCTTTCCCGGACACAAGCTTACTAACAGTTTTTCTAGGTTTTTTGGTTTGTTCATTCTTATGTTTTACTAGCTGCTGCTCTATTTCCTCAAACATATCCATCTGGTCAACAAGAATACCCCCTTCAACAGTAGTGTCACTTGATTGGCTATTATCATCACAATTAACAGTGTCTTTGAATACTTCTGATGGAAGCAAGCTGCTTTTTGGAATTGCATCTCCATCTAAAGGGTAAATTCCAGTTCTTCTAAATGATGATTGCAATTTTTCAGCACAAAGTGCTCTTGTATACACAGTGCAAGCCATTTCACATATGTTGTACTATGTTATGGTAGCATGTGTCTGGCGCATCACATTATGTGACTGTGCATGGTACATCCTTTGGAAGGGACCATAGCACCCGACATCAAGAGGCTGGAGGATGTGACTTGTGTGAGCTGGCAGAATGAACATGACAATATTGTTTTGTATGGCCCAGTCGGCAAGTGTCAATGCGACATGCGACCTGTGTCCATCTAGAAGTAACAGGACCTTGTTACCTCCTCTTCCAGGAATGAACTTTACAAAGTGCTCAGTTAAATACTTGGTGAATATTTCTGTGTTAGACCATCCAGAATCTGACACAGTTCCACTGACCCTTGGTGATCCCCCTTTTAACAAATCGAAGTTCATTCGCTTTCCAGGGAAGACAAAGTATGGAGGGATAGCAGAACCACTTGCACTACCAGCACCAAGGATTGTAATTGTGCTACCCTTTCCTGATGTTACTGCCTGTGCAGGATGCTCAGCACTAGCAACAATATGAGGAGGCTTGTGTTGAACTGTAATACCCTTTTCATCAATATTGTACATCAGGTGCGGCTTGTCCGCGAGCCTATTCTTCTGTATACATACTTTAAGGTTGGCAAAATAAGTCTTTACAATGTTTTTATTCGCCATCTTGGCCCGCACGTGCTCAAGAGCTCTTGGTTTACCTACCCTCATTTCCGGTCACCGACTTAAAAACCCTTTCATCCACTTCATTGAAAGCGGTGTATTCTTGTTCCGTTTTCCTAACTGGACAGCATACGCAGTTCCTATATCAACACACTCCTGCTGGGTGTATCCATACCCCAAGTCAGCCATTTTCTTGAAATGACTGACAATTTTGGCCGCCTCCAGCTGATCAAATAATGGTAGCTTTCCCATAACACATGTTTCAGGGTCAATTTTTTCTAAAACTCTGTCCCTTAGAGTATTTTCTGGTACACTGAATATTTTTGATGCTCTAAGTACGGATGTGCCTGTCTCCTTGACCATACAGTCTATACTTCTTTCTTACTGGCTGAGGATATGCCTAAAACAGGAATAAAAATTCATTAATTTCTGTGCATTTACACTTAAGACTATGGACCATGATAACACACATTAACATTTTGCTTGGCCTTACTACACCACAGTGAGTCACGTGACCGCCATTGACAAAATGTAAACAATGCAGACGGACAAAAAAAATATTGTTAAAAAGTAGTTTTAGTGTTTTAAATTGAAGGTTTCCATGGCAATAAATTGGATATAGTAAAATCAGGTTATTTGACACATGTGCACTTGTTTATACTGGAATTACCTGTTTAAAACGCATTTTTCGCGAGTTTGACAGCAAATACGCTAGTAGTACTCTCGTAGTAAAAATGACGTCACAGCATTGCAGGTGCGCTCAAAACTCGCGATAACTAGGTAACAACAAAGATGGCCGCGAATTAAGGTTAGTCGCGATTTTAGGGACGTCGACAATATATGATAAGTAATCTGAAACCTGTTAATCAAATGACACTAATCAATATTTGAGAAAAAGAAATTAAACTTTTGAGCACAATACATAAAGGTACATGTGTTGGTTAACATTTAATAGAATAAAATATTGTCCATGGCATCATCACTTTATTTCCGCGCTGTTTTTGGACGCTAACAATTGACATTTTCTGTTTTCCAACTCACGATGTTTTCTTTGATCTTTATCTTTTCGACGCTTAACAGTGGAATAATGCGCTCCTATGATCCAGACTGTTTTTAAGGTTACACTACACTAAAATTTGGTTGATGTGTGAAAAAAAAGGATTTCTAAAAGAAAGATAATAACATTTAATCTGAAAAAAATTGAGCAAGCCCGAAAGACATTTTACCGGTGCAGGGCTTGCAGGCTTGTGCTAATTTCGACCACGTTCTATTTTCTTATTTTTCACATGCAGGTTTTAAAACTATTGCAGGGTTCGAATTTAGACTCGCATACTGGGCAATTCTATAAAAATTACCGAAACGCTGTCACTCGACATCGAATCTGAGAATTAAATGAATGAAAAAGAAATATGCCAACATGTGGTAACCTTCATATATGGTTATAAACCCTTTAAAGATAACCACAATAGAAATACTAAATATCTAAGTTTGTTCTGCTGTTTTTACAACTTCATCTATGCAGCTATGCCAAAATATGCGTGTCACTCAAAGGGGGTACTTTGACTCCGGAACAAATAATACAATTAATTGTCGCATAAATGCATTTATTTTTCTACTATATACCATTGTAATGTTTAAATCATTAAAATAAAAATGCGTATACAACCCAAAGAACCAATACATTTTAAGAAAATTATGAACTTGTGTTGTAACTAAAAAAACTGTCATTACCGCAACAGACCAATATTTTTAAATGAAAATTCATGATAGGCAGCATTTCACATGTTTTGCCTACGTCATCAATACATGTGATTGGCGCGAAAAGTTTTGGCGTGGGGTGAAGTTTAAATGAAATGGCCGAACAGTTCCAGATCGTCGGTAAGTTTACATTTTTGCAACCGTATGTTTTTAAAGCATCATTACCGAACGTTATATTAAAAATGCAAAATGGCCTTTACTATATATTAAGCTTTTTGTATTGAAATCATGTGAGTTAATCATCATATTCAACAATGTTTACAGTGCACACTCTAGTTCATGTAGACGCTTTATGAAAATTATTATTAAAACATCATTACCGAAACGTTCATTACCACAACATATAAAACGTTGCGGTAATGACAAGGGCGTTTCGGAAATGACAATTAAGTGTTTAACAACTTCTTTAAATATAAGATTATTAACTTTATTTATTAGACAAATAAATCAATTGCAATCATAAAACTTAACTTTTAAACTTTAAGGTTTTCATAACGTGATTTTGAACATTGCGGAAACTGAACTCCCATTAGTTTAACTTTCTTTGCAAAAAATACTACAACTTTGATAAGTTTGTAAACATTCTTAATAAATATGGTCTTAAAAATATAATGCATTGAATATGAGGTGTCAATGCATTTAAACATTATTACACAAAGCAATTAAATACTTAGCTTTTGTAAATTGGTGCAATGTACACATACTAACAAAGAATTAAAACATGTTTGTAACGTTTCGGTAATGACGAAAATTAGAAGTATTGCGCTTTGTTCTTCCAGAAACACAGGAACGTATTGACAGTGTAAGAAATTTAATCACCAGTTTAGATAATCAAATCGCCCGCACCGAAAGGCTCATTAACCAAGTGCAAATAAGTGACTCGGTTACCGTAAGAGAGGAACTTGAATCCTTAAAAAGTACGGTCGAAGCAAAGAAAAAGCAACGTGATTTGTTTAAGCGACAGATTGAACAATGGCTCTTACTTCTGGAGAACGATCAGCGCTGTGGCGTAAGAGGCAAAGGGAAAACGAGACCAAACACGAGGAGTACAAAAGAAAAGAAAGGGAAAGATACAAAAAAAGAAAAGCGCTCGGGCAACTAAAACCAATTAAAGATCTAACAGAAAGAGAAAAACGTCAAAAGCGTCGGAATTGGAAAACACACGCCAAGAACAAAAGAGATAAAGAAAAAAGTATTAAAACTGCCTTAGCATCTATTTGCACGCCACCAAACTCACCCGAAGGGTTGCAACCAATTCCACAACAACAACAACAGCAACAACAACAACAGCAACAATGTAATAAAGTTGAGGGCGACGAAAGAAGAATTTGAATCGATCTAGAGCGTATAGAGCACAGTTCAGGTTGAAAATAGAACTAAACAAAGAGCGACGCTTGAAAAATAAGTATAAAACTAGATACTATAGGCTGATTAGGTCCCAGAAAGAGGATGGCGTAGAAGAAACTGTTAAAAATATCATGTCATCTCAGAAAACAATGAAATCAACATTGACACTTTACTGTCTCCTTGTCAATAACTTGCGAACAAAATATGCTTCATCCAACCGCAAAACAAAACAAATACTGAAAAGTCTTGTATTTAGAGAGTCTATGCTGAGGAAATATAAACTGAAAAGTTATACGGGCAAAGCAACAGGGATTTCTATGAGAGAAACAAGAACAAGAGAGAGCAATTTCAGACTCAAGCAAATAGCTATAAGGAGAACTATTGAAAGTTTCTTTACAAGAGATGACAACTCCAGATTTAAGGCAGGTAAAAAGTCCACTAGAACAAAAAGAAAGAGAAAAAATGCAAGTAAGATTACTCAATGACACTATTGCCAACCTTCACCAAAAGTACCTCTTTGAAAATAAGTTACAGCCTATTTGCACGCTTGAAACCGTTTTGGGTTATTCAAGCAAGCGAAAAAGATCGACAAACGTGTCTTTGTAAATTCTATGAAAACCCTTTAATGAAATTAAACAAGTTCAACTTTGAAAAAGCTATTGAACACAGGGATCTGAGAAAACTTATAAAGGACATAACTTGTAATGATCGGCAAAAATCAGGTATGTACCGAACCTGCGATAGATGCAAAGACAACAAAATTAAGACATGCACTGACAACCCCAACATTAACTCTGGAAAAATAGTAACTTGGAAGGTCTGGAAGTCAAGACGAATCGAGAGAAAGGATCCAAAAAAATGATACAGGAATCTCAAAGACGAACATTACAGTTAGAGAACCAGAAACTGGAACGATTTCAACATTGGTTGACGAATTGCAAACAGACATTGAACGTTTAGCAAGGCATGAATTTAATATTGCACACCAGTATATCACACTAAAGAAATTGAAAGAAACATGTATCGCTGTAAAACAAATTTTTATCTGTTTGCAACAAAACTCTTTGACCTTGGCTTCTCGGAAGGTGGTTCATGGAACTTCATGGAGGCGGGGCACGGTAAAGGGGCCCCGGATGGTGTGGGGGCTGCACTGAAAAGAAACGCGGACGCGCTTGTCAACACACATAACCGTGACGTCATCTGCGCAGCTGACCTCGTCGATTGTAAACTGCAATACTTATAATAAATAAACGAACGACCTGCACTGTCATTAAGACGTCCATTAAGTTCTTTAATTTAAATGTTCACTTTTAATGACAATTTATTCTAATTCACATATAATTATATATCCATACCAATACAATTACTATTGTAGTAAACATTAACTAAAACGAATATTAAATATTATGAACAAGATGAATTGAAAAATAACTATGATTTAAAACCTTATTGTTAATGGGTAAGAATTATTTAATGTATTACTTTAAATCTTCTTTTCAATTACTTGACGTTTCAGTTAAATATTGTGCTAAGATGAATAATAATCATATTATTCGTAAGTCTTAAGATATATGCATTGTATGCACAGTTGTTGCGTTTACTATAATGAATTTGTCTTTATTATAGGATTACAGCTGCAAAAAAGTACCATTCTTGCAGTCGAAGTGAAAGAAAACGATGTAATATTACAAGAGCAAACCATTCCGTTAGCTGTCAGCCCAGTTCCACAAACTATGAAGCTACACCAGGTCTTAAAACTAAGTACTTAACTTACATTCATGCATATACACTTTTATGTATTTCTAGATCTTTATAATATATTTGTAAAATATAAATGATAAAATATAACACAATCATATTATGATTTTATCGCATGTTAAAATTTGCCTACAAGTTAGTTTAAAATAACATATTATTATAAAAACACGAGCATGCATGTTTACAGATTACTTGCAAAGAGAAAGGAGTTGTATCATCCAGGGTCCTGAGCTGTTTCTGTTCAGAGAATTGTTCATGTTACGATCCTGTCACTACAAGATTTGATGTCAATGTAATCACAAAAATATCTTTGTTAACTTTATACAGCGACTACTTATTTAAAAAACATGTATTGTTTAAAGATGCAAATGTTGGTCTGTCATGAAATTGTGCTAATAATACCTTGTTAGTAAAATTATCAAGCTAAATGTATGTGGTACAGTTACTACCTTGCAGATGCATGAAAGTTCAATGACAGAGGGTACAACAGTGTCCATGCTTCCGGAGTCAGTGTCGAATAAGGTACCTTATCAATATGAAGTTCACATACATATATTCTCGCGAGTCCGGTACTTAAAATAGCATACCCAGTACACTACATGTTTAATAAAAATTCAATATAATTTTTATTGAAAACCTATCACCACCAATTAATGCGCATTTGATTATGGCATACATTAAGGGTATAGATATAAGATTTATATTATTTTCATTGAATAACTTAAATTTTCAATCATTTATAAACAGGATAGTGTGCTGGTCGTTCCTATGTCTTTGGACGAATCTCTCATCGACCGTTTTTGTGTTGTGGATTATGACGGTCGTCCATATCCAGGGAAAATCGTCGATGTCGATGACAACAATATTGAAGTTTCCGCCATGCATTGTATTGGTGACAACAGATTTTTTTGGCCTCTTACCCCAGATGTTATTTGGTATGAGGGAGTTAAAGTGGTCACCTTGCTCAATAATGAACCAAGCCTTGTAACCACAAGGCACCGTGCTATTGACAAGACTGTTTGGGAAGCAATAGTGAAAAAGATGGAACTTTAATACATGTATATGTTATACGTACAATGTAGTTTTGAATACGAGTTTCCCGCTCACATAGAAGCGGTTATTTTTTTATTTTAAACAGTTCATGGCATTTAATCGTTTGTGTTCAGAGTTAATGTGTTTAAATCGTCAATGTCACAGACTTACATTAATGCCAAGAGAATGCTGCGTCTACCTACATTGATAATTCCCATTATATTAAGACATGAGTTTAATTGTATATACATATGTTGTGTAAAATCGTTATTGAAATGGGAAGTTGAGCATTGTTTATTTGTTATTTTTTTTTAATGTTCAAATTGTATGCAAAATAAAAATGTGAACACAAGTTTAAATCTTCCCATAATCTCATTTTTTATTGCCATAAAGATTTCTAATTAAAACTTATGCCACTTACCTGTCATTACCGAAACAGTATGTCATTACCACAACGATGCTGTTTTTTGATAATTATATTGCAAACAATTCGATCGCTCACCTTACAATTAAGTATTCTTGTTAAACAAGGAAAATGACATTAGTAATGCTAAACCTAATAGCATTAGCATAGATGATAGTTTAAAAAAACAAACAATTTGTTAACAATCTTGTTGCGGTAATGACTTCCGCATTGTCTGTTTATTAAATATAACGAACTATCAAATAAAACAAATGAATCTGGTCTAATTCATAGCCATAAAGACCATTTGTAAATCCTGATTTGTATTAGTGTACATTTTAAAGATATTATCTTTGATTATATTGGCGTTGCGGTAATGACTTCAATCTTTGGGTCATATTGTTTCAAACACACTGTGATGTAAATATGGCAGATTTATGCGGGGACATGTTAATAATCTGACAGTAGAATGTCCAAAGAGTGCGTATAGAAGTTAAAAGAAGCTGTCCTAAACGCAAGATGAACTGTGTTAAGCTAGCCTGTAGATTGGCGACTTTTATAGAATTACCCTACTCGCAAATTGCGAGCGGCATTTGCAAATTGCGAGTGACTTTTATTCAAGCTCGCAAAATTTTGCGAGTGGCTTTTTCTAGACCCAAAATGTTTAAAGGAAAGTAGAATAAACATGAACTTAACTTTGCTACGAAGTCGAGTTTTTACAAACAACCTATAAGTGGCATGTTTACACTACCAGTTAAATTGACGACAATATGGAGTCATGCTCTAGTAAGTTTACAAAAATAGAACATGATATTACATGATATTAAATCGAACTGTACATAATTTATATTATAAATAATATATCAAAATTTGATGTTTTCGTACAAAAATTAGTTTGATTTTCCCTTTTGCAGGTCCTCAACTTCTTTAATGCCAAAACACTAACACAGGTGGCTGTAACCAGCTGTGCCAAACCTGTCCCCTTGGCCAAAATGATCCCGAGCTGGTTTGGTTGTTGGCTCCTTGTACCCGAGGAAAAATACAGTTTAAAAATCTAAATGTTCAGGACAAAGGTATATTTTTGTTATTTTTTTTTTAAAATCTTTTGAGTATGGCCTGCTTTCTTTCTGCAAATTTTGGATCAGTGATGTAAAAAAATGCCTGAGTCTTACAACCAGTAACAAGCTTTTGCCATTCCAATTTATCTATTTACACAGTCATCGAAATTAGACTTTTGGATCAACAAGCCCAAATTATTATACTATTGCTTGGCATCAAATTTTTGAAAAAGCCCTGCTATATAAAATTCAGAATTTGAGCAAGCCCGAAAGACATTTAACCAGTGCAGGGCTTGCGGGCTTGTGCTAATTTCGGCCACTGCTTACAGTATTGATATCACAAAAAAATTGAAAATGTAAGCATTGGTGACTAGTATCAGTATTAATAGTGATTTTGTAAAGATATATTATCAATATATATAAAACAAAATGAAGTAAGAATATTCGAGGAAATTTGTAGCAAGCCTATGAAATTGTGAAGCTTCATGTAAAAAGTTAAGATCACCGTGGTGTATTTGTTAAATTATATTATAATATTTACACCTCAACTTCCGTTCCTTAAATGAACTGCCTTTCGGCAATTGCGTTCATCAATCGATGAACGCAACATCTTCGGATATGTTCGGATCGTAATTCATTGCATAACAGTATACATGAAAGCTATTGATCTTGTTATTGGTTGTATTGTGTCTGCAGGTCCCGTAAAATATAGATCAGCATTTTTAAAAGTGTAAGTCTATTATATTTTAAATATATTGGTACCAGAATTGTTTTAATATTACGTTTTAAAGTGATTTCAAGTGGTTGATCTTTTCCCGCGTTATTGTGACGTTATTTGAAAAAAATGTTTCCGGTTATAGTCGGGTCGTTCTATTTACAGAATGGGTAAGAACGGATTACTGAAAGGTTTTCTTAAATGAAATGAAGTATTTTTTTAACAATTCTTGAATGAAATAATGTACTTTTGGTGTAAATATAAGGAATGAATTGCGGGGTTGATGTCATTATCGGGGATGTGAACGCAATTGGGTTGGTCAAAGTACGCGTGAAGTCCTTCGGACTCCACACACATTGACCAACCCAATTGCGTTCATACCCCGATAATGACATCAACCCCGCAATTCATTCCTTAAATGGTCCAGCTATTCCAACTAACAGGGGCAGCAATTTTTTCACTTCAAATATTTTCATGATTTTATGTATGTTTGTTTCTTATCATGTGTTTCAATACGGGTCTATTTCTATGCAGGACGTGAGCCAGTTAGCCAGGAGCAGTCTGCAAAGTCACAAATGCAGAAAGTGCTGTGTTCTTCGAGAAACAAAAGCTTTCATACAGACAATAACAGGCCTACAAGACTATCTGTGGAGGCAACACTACCTCATCAAATGTTCTTTTTAAAAAAACAAGATACCTGATAGACATAAAAATGCAGTTGAAGGGATTGTACACCAGATTGGCATAAAAAAAAAGTTTTTTCTGTAACAAATCTGAGGATTGTCTGTATAATGGAATGTGTTAAGCTGTGATATCATAATTGTAAAAAAGGTACAAAAATGTAAAAAAAAATTGTGTCGAAGACCGGATTCAATCCTGGGTCGCCTAAATTGCAGTCCACTGTGCTACGATTGCTTACTCCAAACGAGTGGTATATTTAAACTATATACCTGATATCACGTGATAGCATTGAATAGCCAATCACGCTTTAGGAATGAATTCTACTAGGTAGACATACCCAGTAATCTTTTTTAATGGAAAGATATGAAACAACTGCTAAACTTAAATAAAATTGTAAACTATGTGGTACTTCAGTTGGTAAGTTTCAATGCATTGTACACATAAATACCAAGTATATGTAAGTTTTCGACAATTTTCTTTTTTTCCTGCAAATTAATCATCTGGTGCACAGTTGCTTTAAAGATGTTACTTGTTGATAAATACTCTTTTCATGTTAATTTTCATAATTATTAAAATAGTTCCTCATTTGATAATTTGTTTTAAATCAATGGTGAATGAGATCAATGGTAATTTATTGAATCCAAAGTATACATTTTTTGGAACGGTTTCATTGAATGAAAATTAAGCATTACATTCTTTATAAACTTATTAACTTTTTTTGTGTTTAGGCCTTTCTTTTTTGATAAATTGGTTAACGGATCTACCGCCCAATTATTTCGAAAAGTCCCCCCTCCTCCAATTTTTTTTTGGTTATTTGTTTTTTAAAAAAAATATTGAAAAAGTGACATTATAACTAAAAGGTTGTAATAATATTGACTTTTAATGTGACATTATTTGAAATTCACTGCCAGGAAGTGTATAATATGCTTATATAATGATTACAATAACTTAGATTTGAAATTGGTAGGTAAGAACATTGGACTGTAAAGCCAAAAATATGTGTATGACAAAGTGAGCATTTGAACATATCAATATTCATTATAATATTGAGGCATTGCAGACATTTTGTTGCATAGAAATCAAAGCATTTCAAATGTCATTCATATGTATCTATGAACATGTCTTTCCTTTTTGTTGTTAATTTTTATCTTTTGGTTTTGGGTTTGGCCACAAACGCTATGAAAAATATGTATTCACTACTATTGTAAAAAAAGATGAGTATGAAATCCTTTTTTTGCTTATTTTTCACATCACCACCCGTCCAACATTTTTCAAAAAAAAATCTGCTGACCAATTTATAAAAAAATGGCCTTATTTTGATATCTGTATTGAGATTGTATCTGTTTAAAACTAATTAATTTCATTTTTCTTATTCAATATTGATCTTATCCTTATCATAAAACATGCCTCAGTGATTTCATTCAGCCTATTGGTCAGCTAAATATACATGCCAATCAAGTATTAGTTCCCAATCTTAGTTGCTTATTGAATACCGCACATGATCTAAAGGTATTTTGGCATACACTTGTTGAAAAGGTGGCTGTAGTATGTATTGAAATTCTCTATCATAACTTACTGCCAGGATAATACTTTTTTATCACTTTTTAGTGTACATGTATCTGTCAACATTGTTCATTTTTGAAAAAAATGAATTAATGATTCCTGTAGCGTTTTAAAATTAAATTATTTTTATTGTTTTATGTCTTCATGCATATTTTTAAAACAAATTGAAAATGAGAGGCATGATCATTGAATTTCCTTTGTTAAGAAATAGGTGAAGATTCATGACAGCCAGCAATAATTTCTTTTGAGATGGCAGTTTCATGTAAAATGGAACAAAATAATATACTTCACATAATACACTTTAAAAGTAGCAGGTTTGTCCATTCTTCATTAATGCATGTAAGCAAATTCTAAAAGTTTTACTTAAATATTTTTATTCTCGAAATATGATTTGCAAAGCATCATAAATAGAATGTTTTTATAAAAGAAAGTCCCATGTGAACATTACTTAAAGCAAAGTCATATTAATTTTACTAAACATTTTGTAAATTATGTGTTCAGTATAATTGCAAATTAAATGTGTGTGTCAGTCTGAACACAGGACAAATGACATAGTTGTTTGCTCATTCATTAAAAAACATGGAGACAAAACGTATTTTCAAGTATTAACTATGTTTTTAAGGTTGAAACGATTTTTCTTATATTTTTCTAGTTGACTGCGATTTTGTAGCAATCACAGTTATTTTTAACCATATAGGCTATTTTGACCAGAATTGTTGGGGTGGGGGGATGTTAAATATCATGAAAAGTATATATAAACTCCGATAAAAATATTCTATTTCAACTGTTTTTCTATTTTTATTTATACTTAACTTGACGTTTACCTCTGGGGCTCAGGATCCATTGAAAGGTCAACATAAACTCTTTCTTCACACAAAGTTTGGTCATAAAGCGTCAACCCTAAATTAAGATATTCAGTTTTACCCATCTAATGTGGAAATTACACTTGGTCAATGCAAGCTTTGAAAATGGTACCAATAAGTATTAAATGGTTACAAAGTTTGTATTTGTCAACAAATGAGGCTTGGTCCATGGATGCATGCATGAACAAAGGTGGATTTGTGCATGTATAGGTAATGAAAAGAGTATTTATCAACAAAGTAGGCTTAGTCCATGCATGCATGGCCAAAGGTTGGTTTGTCTATGTATTGGTAGTGAAAATTTATTTGCCAACAAAGTAGGCTTAGAACATGCATACATGGACAAAGGGGGTTTGTTCATGTATAAGTAATGAAAAGTATATTGCCAACAAAGGAAGCTTGGTCCATGCATGCATGGCAAAGGGGGTTTGTTCATATATAAGTAGTGAAAAGTATATTGTCAACAAAGGAGGCTTGGTCCATACATGCATGGCAAAGGGAGTTTGTCCATGCATGCATGGCAAAGGTGGGTTTGTACATGTACTAGTAATGAAAAGTTTATTTTCAACAAAGGAGGCTTAGCCATGCATGCATGGCAAAGGGGCTTTGCCATGCATGCATGGCAAAGGTGGGTTTGTTCATGTCTTAGTAATGAAAAGTTTATTGTCAACAAAGGAGGCTTAGCCATGCATGCATGGCAAAGGGGCTTTGCCATGCATGCATGGCAAAGGTGGGTTTGTTCATGTTTTAGTAATGAAAAGTTCATTGTCAACAAAGGAGGCTTTGCCATGCATGCATGGCAAAGGTGGCTTTGTTCATGTACTAGTAATGAAAAGTTTAGTGTCAACAAAGGAGGCTTAGCCATGCATGCATGGCAAAGGGGCTTTGCCATGCATGGATGGCAAAGTGGGTTTGTTCATGTATTAGTAATGAAAAGTTTATTGTCAACAAAGGAGGCTTTGCCATGCATGCATGGCAAAGGAGGCTTAGCCATGCATGCATGGCAAAGGTGGGTTTGTTCATGTATTAGTAATGAAGAGTATATTGTCAACAAAGGAGGCTTAGCCATGCATGCATGGCAAAGGTAAGTTTGTACAGGTACTCAATAAAACAGGACCACAAATGTATGAACCAAGGGTATTATCAATTTTCAACTTCATATCTATACTGAAAAATACCTTTTTATCTTAGATTTTATGACTTATACTCATACATTTGCCGGACCAAGAAAATGTTAGTGAAACTGCACGTTCTATATTTAATGTCATATTCCAACTTCAGATAATAGACTGTTGAATCTCAGGTGTTATGTAACATCCCAATGCAATTCAACGGAAAAAAACAACAAAAAACACTCACTTTTTAAATACTATGGTCCAAATAATTTTATAATTGACTTAGGAAAAATATCATTTAGTAGTGTCCTAAAATGTTGATACAAACAATGTTAACAAATCTGTTATAAGACCCTGGTACAAGTCATTTAGTCCGGTCAATTTAATGTTTTTTCATAAAAGTTCTTAGAAATATGCCATATTTGCATTCCATCCGATTTGTTAAGGTTCTGTGGGATAATAGAAGTATTTGCTGAAAAAATGCTACTTTTTCTGAAAAAAGGGTTTTATCCATAATAACATCCTATAAAAAATTTAATCCATTTTGTTTTGTATCTAGGAAACAGATAATATGTTGTAAGATTCTAAACACAAGGGACACGCTTCCTATAAAGGATGTGACCGGCAGTGTGTTGCAAACTCAGTTGCTGCCATATGGCAAGGCTACCAGCGTCCTCCTGCAAAGGGGGAGCAGCAAACTATGGACAATCACAAATAATTATTTGCAAAAAGGTTATACACAAAATGAAGGAGATTCAATTCATGCTGAAGATTCAATACATGCTGAAGTTGAGAGAGCATCAAAACATGACAGTGTGTATACAATTGGGCAGTGGGCAGCAATTGTCCGAACTGCTTTACATAAAAGGCCATATTTTGTGAAAGAAATGAGTACGACTGACATTTTCGACATTAAACAGGTTGCAAGCAATGTGAAAAACTTTTCAATAAATGAAGATAATGAAAAGGTCAAATACAATAAAATAAAGACGGTATCATATACCTCAGAGAGGTCAAATAGCTTCTTTTATCAAACAAGCTATCATGGTCCTCAGAAGGAAGTGAACTTGATTCACAGAGATTATAAGTAACTTCCATGGCTGAGAGTGTAAGACGAGGTTTACTGAGTTCCCGCAAAACAACCTGCGCGAGGGTCGGGATGAACCTATAATTTTACACGAGCAACTATGGTAGATACTTATAATCTCTGTAAATCAAGTTAACTATTAAACCAAAACAGTAATATGCCACTAGTACAGTCTTCTTTAAAAATTAGAACATATGAAAATAATGAGATCAATTATAGAAGTATAAATATCTATAAATTTATTTATTAATATCGTATTATTCATCGTCGGATCAACATCGCTATGCTTCATTGTGTATGAAATTTAACAGAAAAAGTACTGTAGTTGCCAACGATGCTAATATTATGATGTATTAGTTTAACATCAGATTATTAATTGAAAACCTAATTGTGATGTCAGTGTATTCCCGTTTGCCAATCATAGAGGATAGCATGAGTGTTCGTTCATTAAGGAATTTATTTTGCATTTATTAATTAAAGTTTTCTAAAATTAATTGTATGGCCAATCTAAAAACTCATCGAACCGACCGTGCAAAGAGTGCCCTGCTCGAGTTTAGATGCCAGAGATACTGGATCCATCCGCACCCGCACAACCATAACCGCCACCACCTTCTCCATCCCCTCCACCACCATCGATACAGCAAGGTTCAAGGTGATAATGCAGACGGGGGAAACTCCCACAGAAATATTAGCCTTAGACATTTTTCCTTTTTTTTTGTTTTTACTTGATATCAGGGAGATAAATCCAAATGCTACATTGTGATTTATATTTTTCATCTTTTGTGTAACCTATAGACTTTTTGTTGTTGTTTCACTTGAATGATATCAGGGAGATAAAGCCAAATGCTATGTATACTGTTGTGTATATTTTACTTATTTTCGTGTAACCTAAATGTATAACCTACTTCATTCCATTAATACGATATTTGTTTCTTATAGATATTTACTGTACATTTAAAATTCAAGGAAACTTAAAACTAAACGATGATCTTCTAGTCATTGTTTTTGTTTACTTTTAATATTAAACCAGTCAGTAACTACAAAAATAATCTATGGTCATTGTTTTACTTGAATATCAGGGAGAAAAATGTTATGAACAGTGATTTTTATTTTACGTTTTATCAAATCAGGAGATATGTTATATATATATATATTATGTTATTATCTTGTCGAAGTGACATTTTTTCTTCTTTCATAAACATACTCGAACACTAAAACTTAAGAACTCAAATGATACTTGGTAAATATAACAGAGACATGATGTTCCTTGAAGTCAGGTGATATGCTCCTTTTTAACAGACACCCCACTATGCTTTTGTTTTAAGTTATCAATCAATTTAATGTGTTGTTTATATTTACATCTGTTTTATGTTTTTACATTTTATAAATCTGGTAGTTTGTGTCAAATGCGTTGTATATTGTTGATTTATTTGATATGTTTTTCAAAAATAAATAATAAAACGCATTGTCATTTTCATAACAATAAGATGTAACACCTTCTGTGAAACATTTCTGTGGGTTTGATTTAATGGAAAACAGATAAATGAATTGTAAACGAAACATCATCACCATAAAAGTATGAGGTTATCTGATAAAGAAATTGTGTGAATCCTTTGTCGATTTCATAAAAAAGTGAACCTAAAAAAAACATTGAGAGAACAAAATGTTAAATCTTTAAAAACTCCTCGGTTGACCAAGATAAAATATTATTTAAGATTACATTGATACAAGATAAGTAAGTTGTTTGAAAACCTTCGGTCATTGTCAGGTTCAACGAAGGTGTCCATAATGATAAAACTTAATCCAATGAATTTAGCGCTGGCATTTGACAATGGATAATATAGTGACCTATTGTGATAGCCGACAAGAGAGGAAACCTATTGCATGAGCTACTATAAATCGCGGGCTTACTGGTAAAGCCGGGCTCAAATGAAGTGTCGGGGTGATTATACATGATAAAATTCGGAAAAGAGAAATATTCGCCCTATGATATTCTGTGAAATTACCTATTCGCCATTTTTTTAACCTTTAAATAAATCTAAAACATAATCATATCCTAAACCTAAATTGAACTGGAATAGTTTTTCACAACCCAAGCAACCTTTGACCTTTACCCTGCTCGCAGCGCCAAAATGTAACCGAACCTCAACGAGTGGTGGAAAGCCGCACGGGCGGTTACAAGAACCCTCAGGTTCGACACAGGGCAAAGGCAGGGAGGTTGGGTGTGAAGAACAACTGAGATGTTTGCATTTTTTTAAACAATCTATTCAAGAATTCAAGTTTATTAATTAAACTCAAAGGGAAACAACACTATAAAACCAACATAACTATGAAACTAATAACTGCCTTAGATACACCTAGCTCTTCAGGCAAGCTATAATGTAACTTTAGGCTGTAAGTTTGAAACAATTCTGTCGAGTGTCAAAATTGACAAACACAGTATAAAAAGATAAACTCCAAGTAATTTATTTCTAACTATCAAAAATCAGAGAACCCAGCGAGCCAGGATACCAATATCAGCAACATCGAGGCGAGTGGAGATGATCAAACAGACAATGAGGAAATACAACTCGACGACCTACGACGAGGTCCTCGAACACCTATTGAACCTCGAACCTCAACCCCAAGAGGAAATACTTCAATGGAGAACACTCATGGTAGCTCCCAATAAGAATGCAATGTTCATGCAAGCATCAACTGAAATGGAGATAGAATAAAGGAAAAAATCTAACACCTACCTTGATACTTTGATCAATGGAGAGTTTGGAGATAACTATGAACCACAACAGGCAACAGCAGCAACATATATTAGTTGGTGCACTGAACAGAACATATCACCTGGACAAATGATGCTAGACATATACTTGATCCTAGGTCAGAAACTGAAAAAGGTGAACACGTTAATGTTACATGGTAGATCTAATGCCGGGAAGACGTATTGGATTAATGCCCTTACTCCCTTCCCAAATCTTGTCGGACAAACAGTTCCTAGTGCGGATTTTGCTTATATGGACTGCCCGGGAAAACAAGTCATGCTGATGCCTGAGATTAACTTGACCAAACCGGAGCAAGTTGAAGAATTCAAAACTGTCGCAGAAGGAATGAAAAAGAAAGTTGGTGTAAAAAATAAAGGACCGGTTTTCCTAGAGCGCACCCCCCTTCTGTTGACCTGCAACACGACGCCATGGGCCAATTATTCCGAAGAAGAAGAGGGGCTAAGAAATAGGATGATTATTCACCAAGACTTGTTAGAAAGTGAGGTTCTGAAAACTGCAGGTGACCCGAACCCCAGGTTCTTTGCTCATACGTTGAAGTATATACATGATGAGCATGATCTTGATGAACACTTTGGGTATGAGATGCAGTCCGATGATGACAAAAGAGCTCAAGTAGAGGAAGCAATTGAAAATTTCATTCGTAGAGAAACACATGACTACGTGTCACTAGAGGAGTATTGGGCTAAAGAAGAAAATGACTTTGAAAGGCTAAACACTTTCGTACACTCTGACCCCACCCGAACAGATAGGTATCTTACACTAGAACCTGACCGATTCGAAAGGGGCTATCCTGTTTCATGTGTAATCAGAGAAATGAAGCAGCACTTCATTCAATGGTTGAGGATGGCCGGGGATTACTCCATCAAATGGGACTTAGATAAATGCGTACTCCTGGATTGCAGAGAAGAGAGATTCAAAGTAAAGAATATTCCAGCCCATATCATGCAAAAACTTAAATACCATAAGATTCGGCTGGTTAGGGTATTCAAGGTCTTTGAAAAAGAAGCACTGACTCTCATTCAGCAAGATGGATACCCCGTGAAAACGTCCATAAAAGAAATGGTGCAAATGATCTCAAAAATACAGGAGGCTTATGAGAAACACAGTAAGAGGTTTGCTCCACGCATCACCAGCAGCCCAATCCGTCCCATAGAACAGATGACGTGGATTGAAAATGAAGTGATGAGCGAATGGCCAGTACCAGACATGCCGGAAGCAGTAATCACAGCACGTACTCCACCCACTCCTCCAATTTCACCAATTAGAAAGAGGCAGAAGTCAGAGGTAGACCACAGAGGAGATGCTGGTGAGCCCTTTTTTTGTGTACCAAAGTATTCTCCAACATTGAGCTGACAAGATTTATACATACGAAATACATCAATAAACCTCCATCTCCTAAACTAACAGGAAGAACATTTTTTCCCTTTGTAGATGCGGAAGCAGGAGCTAGTACGTCATTTGATATGCATAATTCTGATGCTGCCGACTTTTCTGCTGAGGAGGCTGCAAAAGTTTATAGACAAGCACTATCCAACGTCTCACCTCGACTCAGAGAAGAAATCCAGTATACCGTACAGTCGTATCTGCGTATCCAAGAAGCGGAAGCCGTCCCCCTCATCCGAAGTGAACGTAGAGAGTTAAGAGACCTCACCATCCTTGACATCATCCTAACAGAAGCATTGGGATATGTGTGGATGACACTCAAAGACAGTCTTACTATTTAAAAATGCCAGAAATCGTTTACTTAGATCCGGGAGATCCCGAGTACAGTGACTTTGTTGAAAATGATGAACAGATGTTAGTGATAAATGATAGCACAGATAGTGATACATTTGAACAATTGTTGTTACAGTTTGAAATTTTACCTTCTATGATTATTTATGTTATTTTAAATCCGAATGAAATTGTTGTACAAGTGCCTGAAATAGATTTTGATGCTATTAATTCTCAATTGTCTTTAGTACGTGTTTTGATAGACGATTACATACAAGAAAGCCCAGACTTTGAAAGATTGTTAGAAATATATGGCTTTGGTGATATAGATGAATTGTTTTATAGAATGCGTGAGTTGAATATGTTCATAAATGTTTATAGTTCAGAAGAATAAATGTATATAAACAGTTACAAAAAATTGTTTATGAAAAAAGAAAGAAAAGGGTACAAGTGAGAATGGTTTTATCCATTCTTGCTTGTACCTTTTTTTTAACAAGAAAATAAAAATGGCGGGAAAAACCGGTCCGCTGAATATAACGGTACTTATAAAAAACGGGTGGAGAGGACACTCTTTATCCGGACCTTGACCTATGTCGTATGTTTCCGACCCATTCAGACACAAACATATAAGAAAGGAAGACCATCAAGCAGAAATGCAGATAACGCCTTTCAACAAGTCATGGAATATCTTTGGCTGTGAAATCATAATATCAGAACTTGATGGGAAACCAAATGTGATTTCATTTAAAGGAACTGCTGACTCCATATTACATTCATTTCATAGGAACTCATCAAAGGCCGGTACTGAAAGTGAGAAAAATGCAGTCATCAAAACAGCTGCAAAGCTCATCATGAAAGACATTAAAGACATGCAATTTTCTAAGGAAATATACCCTAGTGCAGATGAAATGATGACTATTGAAACCAACAAAAAATATGTCCCATCAAGTCTTATGCTATTTCTTGAGCATCTGGTTTCAAGCAAAAATGCAGATACAAAGACAATTGCGATAGGACAAAGTATTGTACAGAGTGCTATACCAAGAGGGGTTATTCTTGGACTTGGTGTACAAATGCACCACCACTTTGGATCAAAGTTTGTGGACACACTGAACAGTCTGGGAATTAGTTCTTCGTATACAGAGGTGCAAAAATATGAAGCTGCTGCTGCCACCAACTGGAGCATTGAAATAGAAAAAGAACAAACTGACCAAGCCATTCAATTTGTTGCTGATAATGTCGATCACAATCTCGCTACAGTTGATGGTCACATTTCATGGCATGGGAATAATAGCCACCATAACACCAGGAGTCAAATCCAGCCGGGTTATTCCAAGAATAGCTTCAACCACTGAGGATTTGCTATCAGTCGGCAAGATAAATGTCACATTTTACAGCCCGTTGATCAATAACTTTGGTACTTTAACATTTCAAAGTTTAAATGAGGTGAATGATGTTATCGATCAGACTCAAAACCTTGAGCAATTGGTAGATATATCAAGACCGTTGAAAACTCAATGCCCTAGCTGGTCAGGCTTCATGCAAACAACACAAACTGGCCGCCATCCAGGGAAATCAACTGTTTTGTTTCTTCCAATGATCGACCTGAATCCTAGTGATTTGACGTGTATTTACTCTACACTTGACTTTGTTGCCACACAAGCGAAGAAACTCTCGGTCTCACCGATAGTTATATTTGATCAACCACTGTATTGGAAGGCAGTGCAAATGGTCATGAATGAACCAGAAAACAGTACAATCAAAGCTATGGTAATACGGTTAGGTGGTTTCCATATTCAAATGAGTTTTCTTGGTTGCATAGGACACCTCATGCAGAACTCTGGGTTGCAAGAGTTGATAGAAACAGTTTATGCCCCAAACACAGTGACTCACATGCTGAGTGGCAAAGCGGTTTCCAGGGCTGTCAGAGGTCATATTCTTGTAGATAGCGCACTCAAAAGCTTTCTTGTTGAAAGGGTTTTTCCACTGGCCTCTCAGAATGAAAACAGCGATTTTTCCAGTGAATCAATGGTATATAGTGATTCACCTGAGATGACTCATGAGCTTCAGGTTATAAAGAATTTAAAAACTCCACGGTGTATATTCAAAGAAGGTTAATATTGAATCCCTATTAAGCAATGTTTGCTTGCAAGATACAGCTGTTGGGTACTCAGCAGTAAAGTCATCTCTAGGATCAAACAGAACAGCACAACTCTGGCTTCAGTACATGGACATGATTGCTATTCTGAAAAGATTCATTAAAGCTGAGAGGACCGGAAACTGGGAACTTCACTTGATGACAATGAAAGAGATGCTGCCATTCTTTGCAGCTGCTGGCCATCACTTATATCTAAAATCAGGATGGGTGTATCTTCAGCAGATGTCATCCCTTCAAACAACTAATAAGGATGTTTATGACTCATTTTATGTTTATGATCGATTTTGGGCTGGACTGTCAACTGACTTAAGTCATCGAACAAGCACTCATGCGGAGTGTTAAAAGTGCAGGAGGGCTGACCAGAGATCGGGAGATGTTAGAGATACAACGCGTACAGTGGCTACTTTCAATGCCTGCCTGCTCTGATGTCAACACTGCCATTCAAGAATACACAGGACAGAGGTATGAGACAAGTGATCAACACAAGGACACTCAAAGCAGTAGGGTAGCACAAGATATAAAAGACACTGATACGTTTCTGACATTTTTAAAACTGAGAAGTCCTCTCTCTGAAGAATCAAAGCTAAGGAACATTGAAACTGGTACCGTCGGAGAAGAGAATGTCAATGTCGACACGGCAAAGAGGATTGGCGAAGCCATTCTCAAGGAAATGGAAGGCAAAACTGTCGCTTCACATTCTTTCAAAAGATCAAGCAAAGCTGTTACACTAGGCACAAAGAATGCAGTGAAGATTGGCGATGAAGAAATATACGTTGATCCACAACTTCTGTTCCAAAGGCTTTTGACCGTTTCAGATGCTTCATTAGATAACCCATTTGAAGTATTCAAATATGAATTGAGTGCAGTTCCAGCAGCCTTGTTTGACTCATCAGGATTGATGCGAGAAGCACAAAAGCCATCCCTGGCAAATGCAATATGGGAATTGGGGGTATGCGGAGGAGAAATACTCACAGAGAATGTGATGTATGTGCTGGATGGAGGGTCGTTGCTACACAGAATTCCTTGGAAGCATGGAGATACTTTTCAGGAAATATGCCAGAGTTACATTCGATTGGTACACAAACATTATGGATGTGCTAACATTATATTTGATGGTTATAGAGGGCAACCAACAACGAAAGATCAAACCCATCAGCGGAGGTCAAAGGGTATAACTGGAACAAAAGTATTCTTCGAAGAAAACACTTCCTTCAAAACTAAAAAAGAACTATTCTTATCCAACACAGAAAACAAGCAAAACTTTATAAACATGTTGTCAGCACACCTTTCACAATCTGGATGCCATACGTCTCATGCCGAAGCTGATGCTGATCTACTGATCGTGAAAACAGCCATCCGTGCGGCAGAACACTCTCAAGTAGTTGTCATTGGAGAAGACACCGATCTGCTTGTCCTTCTTTGCTTTTACGCAAATTCAGATGCAAACAACATTTTTTTCACATCTGCTTCTAAAGCTTCATTTAAAGGTAAAAAAATCTGGGACTTACACCCACAAGACCATTCATGTGCTTGGGGAAGAAGTGCGAAAACTGCTCGTATTTATCCACGCATTTACAGGCTGTGACACGACTTCTAGATTGTATGGCATTGGTAAAGGCGCCACTTTGAAAAAGACTGTGTCTGATGAAAAAATCCGAAACCATGCTAGTATTTTTTTGAAAGACTCGCTACATGACGAGATTGAAGATTGAGATCACAAGTGTGTATGGAGGAACACAGTGTCAGGGATAAGATCTTTTGAGATATTGCAAATTTGTTCATAAAGTACAAACCAAGAAAAGTGCTGTTCTGGTGCAGTCCCTTCCTCCTACTTCAAATGCAGCTAAATACCATAGCTATAGAGTCTACCTTCAGGTTCAGACATGGATTGGCCGAGACATTTCTCCAACTGACTGGGGTTGGACGATGAATGGTGACAAATTAGTCCCGGTGAAGACATCTCTACCAGCAGCACCTGAACGGCTTCTGAAGATGATACGCTGTTGTTGCAGACAAAAATGTGATTCAAAGCGTTGTACCTGTAGGAAGCATGGACTTTGCTGTACAGCAGCATGTGGCGAGTGTCATGGACTGAGCTGTAGCAATAAGGGTGAGCTCTTTGATGAGACAGAACAGGACTAAATATTACCGAAGTTGAGATTGATGAACAATATGTGTTTACTTAACATTTATTTTACTACGCTGTATTGGTATGCGTGTTATACTCAATTTAAAGCAAATCATCTAAGTGTTATTCTATATAAAAGGATAGTTATGTAGTTCATTTTTATGTATGATTATGTATGATGGTTCTGTACTGTACATATCAATTCATTAGTGGTATCTAGAGTACCCAAAACATGTGTTGTAACATTTTGAGGCTAATTTAACGACAATGTAAATTTCTCTGACGACCATGTATGTTAAAATGTTTTACTCAATTAATAAGGAAAAATGAAAAGTACAAGTATGTGTTATTAAGGCCGTATACTTATATTGAATATAATTAACAAAATAAAACTTGACATGAAATTTCAAAATTATTTGCATTACCTGTGTGAAAAACTGGGTGGGGAAAACAAACATCAGTATTTGTAAAATTTCATTTCAAAATTATACGTTACATGATCTTTTCAATTTGTTAACTTTAAAACACCCGCATATCAATAATTGGTTGTTGTTGGTTCAATAACATACCTGAAAAGAGCATCCCAAACTTTAAACTGGCGTTTATTCAATTTCGGTCACAGTTTACAGGATATTTGACACTCTTAAAGGTAGTATAATATGTAAACGTGATTTTAAGAATTTTATACTCGGAATTGTTCTGAGGACTTTTTTCTGTGGTGTAGAAAAGCTTGATCTTCACAATGGTGCTTGATTTATTTCTGTTGCAATTTGTTTGAGGTAGAGGCCATTTCAGATCTAAATTGATTGGACTAATGTGAGCGAAGATGCAGTTATTCCACATAGTTCTGAAGCACAGACGTTTCCAGAATTCCAGCCAGTCTTAAATGTGGACACTATCTTTTCCTCAAATGACATTTCATGCTCCAACCAATGTTCACACTGTAAACTATGCTTGGAAGTGATCAACCTGAAAAAAAAGAAAGTTGGAGTTGGAGGTGGTAATGCTGGAAAAAAATTCAAGACAAATTTAAACGTTTTAGATTTAGATATTGCCATGCATTTTTTGCGTACCAGTATTTTTTTTCAACTGTTAAAGCACAATATTTTACTGATATCTGCAGAAGTATTACCTTGTTAATGTGACATTTTCAAGTTGATAATTACCAGGCATATTTTATAGTGTATTGTTTTACCATCATATGTCTTGTATTCAATTTCATTTAACATTTTTTATGTATATGAGTCATAACTATACTTATTAATTTTAAATGACATTCTACAGTAATCAAAACTGTCCAAATCAAACTCTTGCATGATATCCAATGTTTAAATTAATTATGGATAAGAAAGTATTTCAAATGTAACTGTCTGTAGTGATGAAATGACTCACTCAGAGATTTTGGTTGCAAATAGTTGTTGTATTGTCATTGGTAAAACTTATTCATTTAACATCTCTTTCATGAACAAATAACAAAATGAAGTTTGTGAAACATTTGAAGGTACTAGCACAGAAAAAATGTAAAACTGTCAATGTTTTATTTTTGGTGCCATTGAATATGTATAACTGTTTCAAATGCCTAATGGTAAACATAGACTTGAACACATGACAGTATTGGTTTAACCAAATATGCCAGAGTCCCTTTAACAACTTGAATGGGGTTTAACAACATACGGAAATATGTAGCAGCAAAATAATAGGCCAGTCATTTTAGCTTTAATACCCAGACAACCTCAAACAAATTCCTTCAGAAAAAACTTAAGTGTCATGATATTATAAAATATGTATAGACATTGTGATAAAAAAATCCCCATCAAAACTAGTTGCGGAACACGGGAATTTTTGAGGTTACATTCTACTATATTAAAATGCAAATAAAACAATATTTTTTGCAATGATTTTACATTTTATTTCTTTTCAGCAATTTACTAATAATCAATACATATTTCATGTACGATTTCAATTACCATTATACTGACTAGGTATATCAGTTCTTAATAAGTGTGATGTTACTTCTTTAAATAGAATTTACATCGTCTACAACACTGAGTTGTAGAAAAAAAAGCATTTTCAGTTGACGCATAAGTAAAGTTCATTCAACCTTACGAAAGTGATACATCTCAATATTCATTTTAATAATGGCACAACAAAATAACAGTACACAATGATTTTAAGGCTGAAATTTATGTCAAAAATAGTCAATTTAACTATCAAACAATACACTGAGTGTCATTTCCCCACCCATAGATTTTACAATTGTGTTAGAAACAAATAGGTTATCATAGCTAATATTTTCTATCCATTATTAATGAAAAAGCCGCATTGTAAACATAAACCAAATGTATTACCATATATATATAGCATATTCCTGTCAATAGAATGTGAAATAGGTTACATCACAGCATATGGTAAGGTTACATTCCACTATGTTACACTTTTTTAGACATATGTTTAATTGTATTACCATGGACAGGTCATGTGATATTATTTGCTAACATTGAATTATACAGCATATATTTAAATAGTAGCAAAATGAACAAATTACATTATTCTTAATGTGGCTATCATATTTGTTCAATGGGATGCAGCAGTATAAGACCAGTATATACTATAAGACTCAGACATAGATTTTTCCTTTTCCAAATAACAATCTTAAGCAAAAATACATCAGGACAATAAGAACAAAAGAAAACCTATACATGTATATGTAATTCACATATTTCCATATCTCTCAGAAATCGACGGTTTCATGCATTTCTCACCTCTTCGTCGTCTTCGTACCGTTGCTACTCTGTTTGTAGAAATGGATGTTTAATTTGCCTATGTTGATGAGGTCATCGCTTGTTGCACGAATTCCTGGAACTAAACACACTTTATCATCTTTAAGGGTTTCAGTTGCGACAATGCCAATGCCATGAAACGTATTATGACCATCTAGTGTTTCAGTATTGTGATCAACATTGTCACCAATGAACTGTACAAACTGATCGTCCTGTCTGTGTATGATATGCTCTTGGGAAATCACAGCACTAGTTTCAAATCTCTGAAAATCGTGATATGATGAACAAAACCCCAGGCTATTAAGAGCTTCAATCAAAAACCTTGAACCATACTGATGGTACAACTGAACTCCCAAACCTAGCTTAAGAGGACAAATAACACTTCTTGGCAACGCAGCCTACACAATAGCTTGTCCTAAAGATGTTATGAGCCATTTGGAGTTCTTGTTATCAATCAACTGCTTCAAGAAGACCTGTAGACTATCTGGTACAATTTTCCTATTGCCTTCAACTGACATTATGTGCGCTGACGAAGGATACTCAGTTTTGTCATACTCTGTAGATCTAATGTCGTTCATAATGAGTTTTGCTGCAGTTTTTATAATAGCATTTCTTTTCGGACTCACTGTCACCATGTTCTCTTCTCTTGTAAAAGTTATGCAGTTTAGAATGTGCTCCACTTTTATCAGTAACAACATTGGCTTTGCCATTTAGCTCAATGATTATCACACTTCCGCCAAAATAATCAAATATCTTTTTCTTCATATAGCCTCTACTGTATGCATCTTTGCCAGTTCCATTTGTACAACCAAGTCATTTATTGTCAGCGGTTCAGTATCATTACTTTCAAAATGTTGCAAAACCATCTAAAAAGCTCTGTCATACTAGATGGACGCCCTCTTTTTACTTCCTTTTCATGTTCTTCAACCTGTTACTGTTTCGGTATCTGATACCCTGACCTGAAACTTGAACAGCATGTTTGATGGTATTGAGCATCAGCAGCTGGTAAATCACATACACATTCAAGGCGGCCTAAAACAATGTTTCCCCATTCATCACCCCTAGATTTACACAAAGATCTTATGGAATTTTGAAATTCTAGAGTTCGTACCCTAACAGGCTGAACATTAAAACCTCTTTTCTTGTTAGAAAATTTAGCGTTTGTCTACAAAACAAACATTTTGTTTGAAAGTCAATTTTTTCTTCAGAGGATTGTCTTGTTCTTGGGCTGGTGACATCTTCTGTTTTCTGCTGAAGTCTTACTACATGCCGACTGTAACGTTTTCTACACTCTGTATGTACTATCTGCCCAGGTGATACATGTAGGTCTTCATTTGTTTAACCTACTCCAATAATCAATAAACAGCAAACTTGCCAATGCGTCGTCTGCTAGCTGTGTGCGTGCAAATGACTCAAAGTTTTGAAATGTAAATAACATTTTGCAGAGATATAAGTTATATGAACAAACTATATTAGTCACGTTATACTTACAATGTCTTCTAGGGTCATTGAAATACCATTTCATCTTTAAAAATGCCGAAAATAAGTTCGACCTTGGTGTTGTTTACATAGGCATCGGCTTAATATTACCGTGATAATCGCAAACGCGATGTATGGTGTAACGTTGCGGTCATTGTGTATTAATAAGATTAGGGGAACTTTGAACATTTACATTTCGAAAACGCGAACTGGGATTTTTGGGGATTTATTGTATTTTGTTCAAAGAAGTTAAGGCCTACATGATGCACTATTAAAAGTTTCTGAAGGAATTTGTTTGACCTCAAAATCTAATAGGATAGCCTATAATCCCTGTATCGCAAACCGGGCCTTTGGTCATGTGGCCTTGGATCACCATTGTTGTTATTTCCATTGTCATCATCTTGGTTGTCAGCAAATGGAATCCCTCTTGCTTTACACAGGTTGTGCAACACAGCACATGCCATTACTACCCTATGATAAAAATGATTAAATATTTAAAACATAAGAAAATATTTTCTATGTAAAATTTGAATTTGCATCTGACAGATTTAACCTTTAACACCATTCAGTTACTTCCCCCTGCTTTTTCATGAACAAGCATCAAAATAAGACAGTCAGATAAAAAAACATATAATATATAAATCAAGTCTATGTCTATAAATATTTTCAATTCCGAAAGATTCGATTTATTACAGAATATTGGTGGTTTAATTGTAGTAAGATTTCATTTTTTACAGATGATGTCATAGGATAATATATGTTGTCATAACAACCATTTGCTTTGCATTGCATTACCCGATATCTAAATGCTTTTCAACAAGAAACATTTTCCATATATACATCATGTACATGAGACTTTATTGTACACTTACTATAACTCAACTTTATAAAGATGATGTTTTAAGGAATCAAACCCCTACTTGGCCGATCACTCAAAACCTTGTTTAAATCAACAACATGATTAACGACATTGTTGTTAATCTTTAAACATGAACTGTTTGATAATGTGATAAAATATTCAAGTAAGAAAAGATCTACAGATCATAACTGTTTCCACTAATCTTTCAGAGTGGTAACAATTTGAATGTTGATAGCCATGTTTTTAATCATGTTAACTTAAACTAAGTTCTGACAGATTGGCACAATATGTCAGTGTTTGATGCCTGATGACCCCTATCATTGTGGTGTCAATGTTCAATAGCTTTGTCCATTATGTATTTGTTTTGTAAATTTTTAAAGATGTTTGCTGGTTTCCATTTCTCTGGTGTGTTTGATGTTCGTTTGATGTTATTTATAAAATTCAGTTGTTCATTTTACATATTTGTAACCAGTTAGATGCCAATATCAAAACAACTATACCTAAATAAAGGCTGGTATAAACACAATCAACTTTTAGCTTAAGATATGCAAATCTAACAGTGTTTTTCATTTGTGATGGTTCGGATACCTTAATATACATTTCAGTTTTCTGCTTACACTCCAAAGTGTGTGCAAATATTTACACAATGTTTACACAATATCATTGAACTTCCACTCCATAACGTTGCATGATTTATGTTGTTAAATTCGTGGAAAATACTTTATCTACAAACTATTCGTTCATGTATGTCATATATGTCAAAATATTAAGCTTCATCTAATTCACGAACTGTCAAATTGCACACATCAACTCGGTTTCACTGGTTTGTATGTTGATTTGGATATAAACAATGAGATAGTTCTTTAGATAACACGTTGTTTCATCATTTCTTTAACACTGCAAACATATCATAGTCCCTGTTAATATGTCATTTCAATAAAGGTTACAAAAGTCCTCGCATGTTCCTTTCTAGACGCCATTTTGTTTTGGTAGTGCAAATCACCGAATGTAAGAAATCAATAAACGAGAACGCTAAACGGATAAACTGAATTAAGAAGAAATACAATGAAATTCGGATACTAACTTTATAAAGACTTCAAAAAAAAGAGTATTCAGCGTCAGTTTTCGTATGTGTTTGTGTGTTTTTATCGCAATCTAACTTTTAAGACTTAGAGTAAGGCTACAAAACATTTTAATGATATAATTTATTCCAAACAAGCTACCTAAAGAATTCTACTTCATATTTAATTTCAAAATAAGCACATTTCACAATGAATCATTTACAAACAAAATGAAACTAACAAGATTTGCATATACAGTTATTAATAGACAGCAGACAGTCAACTCTGAATATAAAATCATATGACAAAGTATAACTTAATTTTTATATCAAATTGAAAGAAGTATAAATTGTAAATCATATGTAGTTATGTCTTATTATAATCCAAATAGAAGTAATGAACTTCTTTAGCTCGGGAAAATCTAGTAGCATGTACACAATAGTGTACACTATAGACTTCCGTTATAGTGAGTTGGTAGAACCCGTTACAAAAGGCAGCATATGTATTCATACTATATAATTACATATAGTGGGTTGGCATGTCACCACAGGCAAATCTGGCTTGACAACGACTCTTCAAGTTGTCCCTGATGTTCCATAGTTGTAGGTGACATAATACCTATGTAATGGCTTTGTCTAGATATCCAGTACACACACAGTTTGAAACATTGTATTCGTTTTATATGCATTTCAGTTGATTATAGAAATATCAGTGAAATAAAGCTGATAATTCACATTTTATTTCATGCATACCGGTGAAAGAGTGAAAAATATTAGTGCTTGATAACTTGATCATTTCACTCTGGCTTGAGTGAAATGATAACCCTTGCTCAATGAGAGACATTTGTTTTTTTTAATATTGCAGAAGAAAATCCCGCAAGTCGGAAAAATGCATTAAATTTGTTTTGGCATTCTGTGACAATGAACTTAAAATAGACAACGCCAGTTCAAACTTTAAAATAGATCGGGCGCACCGCTTAGGAAAGTTTGAACAGGGTAAACGCCGACCAATCGTCACCAAATTCTATTTTTACGGTGATAGAGTGACTGTTAGGGAAGCAGCCCGTACACAGCTGAGAGGGTCTGCATACAGTGTCGGTGAACAACAGTTCCCTAAGGTTATTCAGGAAAGGCGTCGCAAACTACTCCCGTATCTAGTGCAGGCCAGAAACCAGGGTAAGGACGCCTACTTGTCATACGACACCTTATTCATAGATAGGGCACGCTATACGCACGATAAGCCCCCTGCTGACCCTGTACCGGAACTACCCCCTAGGCGACCATGGGATCAGCGCCAATCAGACGCTGGTCGTACGGACAGGAACCCTGCTGCCTCCGGAAGAAGCGAGCACCGAGAGGATCCCGGAAGCGGCTCACAGAACCCGCCGAATACCGGAAACCAGAGCAACGCACGGATAGACCCATAGGACACCGCACAGAAGCAGCTCCGCTGTATCTCTTGGAATGTGCAGGGACTTTCTTCAAAGTTAAATGATAACGATTTCTTGAGCTTCATATAAATGATATTTATGACATTCTTATTTTTTTCTGAAACGTGGTTAGCTAAATCGACAAATGCTAATATTGACAATTATCTAAGCTTTTCCTGTCCACGTCCAAAATATAACAAAAAAGCACTTGTTTCTAAAAATGAAAAAGGTATACTTTGGTTTAAACTTAGCAAAAATTATTTTGGCACTCAGAATGATTTGTTTATAGGTAGTTGTTATGTATCTCCAGACGGATCGGATGTTTATAAAAATAGAAATTCACAATTATTTGAATATGACTTTTATGACCAATTGTCGTCTGACATAATTAACTACGGGCAATTAGGTGACATGCTTACAGGAGATTTTAACAGCAGAATAGGACAAAGGTCGGATCTGGTTGAAAATATTAACCTTGACCGACTCATCGATATGCCTATTACTGATTTACCGTTTGATAAAATACCAAAGAGATGTTCAATGGATAATCAAATTAACGGCTTTGGAAATAAGCTTTTAAATATATGCAAGGAAAATAGTATTTTTGCTGTTAATGGGCGGCTGGAAAGTGGGAAATTTACATGCTATAACCTAATAAGAAACCGTTTAGCCGCTAGTGTTGTCGATTATATTATTGTAAATTATAACATGTTCACTTTGATTGATAGTTTTAATGTGTCAGATTTAACGAAATTCTCGGATCATTGTCCTATTGAATTTACCTTCAAATTTTGTAATATGAGAGGTGTTAATATGATAAAATTACTTGGAACTTCAATGATAAGGATATATTAAACACAAAATTAAATGAAAACAAAACAATATTTGATACAATTTTGTCAAATTTGTTGAATGGGGTTTAAAATGTAAACACATGCATTGAAGATTTTTCCAAACTTGTTTTTGATATATCGTATGCAATTAATGGTAGAACTGTTTCAAATTCAAACTCTGTTAAAAGGCCAAGGAAAGTTAATACTTCTCCTTGGCTTGATAATGAATGTAAATCATGCAAAAATGATTTCTATAAGAAAAAACGAGAATATAAGGTAAACCCCACTGATAATAATAGAATGCTTTTTTTAGCTTCTAAGAACAGACTATGTAGCGTTAAAGCTAACGCTAAGCGTAAATACTACGCTAAGGAAAAACATACATTATCTACGTTAAGTAAAACTGATCCAAGAAAATTTTGGAAATATATACACAAATACAATTCAAAAAAATCAACTAATGCTAATGATATTAATATCGATGATTTTGTAGAGCATTTTAAAATATGTCGACTAATCCTCATCCAAGTAGCTTTGACCCAGAGGAAGCCGATGGCATTTATAATAATGTCAAGGTTGATGAACTTGATTGTG